>NW_028270157.1:61536890-61739390 GCF_037043375.1 Chiloscyllium plagiosum | reverse complement strand
AATGACTTGGATGAGGGAGTCGAAGGGTGGTTCAGTAAATTTGCAGATGATACGAAGATTGGAGGAGTTGTGGATTGTGAGGAGGGCTGTTGTCGGCTGCAAAGGAACTTAGATATGATGCAGAGCTGGGCTGAGGAGTGGCAGATGGAGTTCAACCCTGTCAAGTGTGAGGTTGTCCATTTTGGAAGGACAAATAAGAATGCGGAATACAGGGTTAACGGTAGGGTTCTTAGTAAGGTGGAGGAGCAGAGGGATCTTGGGGTCTATGTTCATAGATCTTTGAAAGTTGCCACTCAGGTGGATAGAGCTTGTAAGAAGGCCTATGGTGTATTAGCGTTCATTAGCAGAGGGATTGAATTCAGCAGTCGTGAGGTGAAGTTGCAGCTGTATAGGACCTTGGTAAGGACTGTATAGGACTTTGGAGTCCTGTATGCAGTTCTGGTCGCCTCATTTTAGTAAAGATGTGGAAGCTTTGGAGAGGGTGCAGAGGAGATTTACCAGGATGTTGCCTGGAATGGAGAACAGGTCATAGGAGGATAGGCCAAGAATGCTAGGCCTTTTCTCATTGGAACGGAGAAGGATGAGGGGTGACTTGATTGAGGTTTATAAGATGATCAGGGGAATAGATAGAGTAGACAGTCAGAGACTTTTTCCCCGGGTACAACAGAGTGTTACAAGGGGACATAAATTTAAGGTGAAGGGTGGAAAGTATAGGGGGATGTCAGGGGTAGGTTCTTTATCCAGAGAGTGGTGGGAACATGGAATGTGCTGCCTGTGGGAGTGGCAGAGTCAGAATCATTGGTGACCTTAAAGCGGCAATTGGATAGGTACATGGATAAGTGCTTAAGCTAGGACAAATGTTCGGCACAACATCGTGGGCCGAAGGGCCTGTTCTTTGCTGTATTGATCTATGTTCTATGTTCTATAACTAACTATTCATATTGTGGAGATCATAATAATACAGTAAATTTCTAGTATTGGAAGTCTATAATTTTAGCTGGTTTATCAAGAGTGCTAGTTCATAACGTGGTGGTTAAAACAAAGTTTTATGAGAACCATCCTTGGTCTAGGTGGTAGCACTTATTCATCTGAGTCAGACATTTGAGGTCAAGCAAACCCCAGCCTTAAAGGTCTTGAGCATATTATCTATGCTAGCACTCTAGTGCACTGCCAAGGAAGTGCTGTATAATGGAGTCAAACAGTCATAGAGTCATACAGCACCGAAACAGACCCTTCAGTCCATGCCAAACATAATCCCAAACTAAACTAGTCCCACCTGTCTGCTCCTGGCCCATATCCCTCTAAACCTTTCCTATTCATGTTATCTTTTAAACGTTGTAACTGTACCCACATCCACCAATGTGATATTCTTTATTGTATTTTAATACATTTCAGAGAGAAAATCAGAATGATTGGGAACACTGTAACTGTCTCATTAAGGGCAGTAAGACTGCAGGTTTCCACCCCTGAAGGAATATAATGAATTACCTGCAAATTGGAATTCATGGTCATTTTTACTATACCAGCTTTTTAATTCCGGTTATAATGAAACTAAGCTTACATTTGCAAACTGCCACAACAATTCGTTTCCTTATCTGAATATGTGAAGTGCTTTGAGACCAAATACAGTTTCTCAATCCATAGTTATCTTGGTCAATACATAAGAAGGTGTTGCATATAGAACTATTGATGAAAAACAGCCAAGTGCTTTCAGTTTTCTTCTTGAATTTAGAAAAGCTAAATACTATTTAACTTCTCTCAGTTTAGATTATATAATTCTTGACTTGACCATGGGGGCCACATTTGGGAAATTTGCAGTTGACATAAAAATTGGCCCATGTACTGGATAGTATAGAGGATAGATGTAAGCTCCAAAATTATATAGATGGGGTTCAACTCTGTTAAGTCTGAGGTAATGTATTTAGGGAGGTCAAACAGTGAAAGTGAACACAATAAATGGGGATAAACTGAGAGGGGTTGATGAAGTAAGAGATCTTGGTGTGCAAGTTCAAAATCCTTAAGTGCAGAAGTACTGGTAGAGAAGGTTGTATAGAAGGCACAGGCAATGCTCTCTTTCATTGGCAGAGGTATAGAATACAAAATTCAGGATATAAAATTGAAACTGATGAGGCCACAACTGGGGTACTGTGTGCAGTTCTGGTCACCATATTATAGGAAAGACATTTACTCTGGAGAGATTGCAGTGAATATTTACTAGAATATTTCCAGAGTTGGAGAATTGTAGCTACACGGAGAGACTGGAGAAGTTAGGATTGTTGTCCTTTAAAAAGAGTCTTTCAGATGACTCATTAAACTGAGCCTTTCTCTCACTGCCGGGTGGGCAAAAAGGAATCCATGGCGCTATTTTGATGTCGTCACCACTGAACTGGTTAATGTTTATCCTGCAACCAACACTACCTCACATTTTTAAGATTGGTGGGAGCTTTCTGTGCACCAAGTGGTTGCCGTGGTTTCCTACCTTAAAACAAGTATGTACTTATTTGGCTTTGGGATGCCTGAAGGTCAGTACATGGACTCGAGTTTTTTTAAAATCATTCTTACTCACAAGAGATCACAGTACAGATACCTGTGACAAAATATGAGAACTAATTTATCCATTGGAGAAATATTGATTCATTTCTGTTTTACAACATGGATTCACATTATTCATGCAGGTACTTTACTTTTAGAAACAGCCACTGGTGAACCCTAGTGATGAACAATTTTTTTCTGCTCAGAAGTATCCATGTTAATCAGTAACGATTACAGTGTGAATGTAGTTATATGTTCCTTGCCACGTCACAATACCCACACAAGTAAATTGGGAACTGGAAAGTGTAGGAGTTCTCTTTGGCTAACTGTGTTCCCCACATGTCATCAAGAGCTGCATGTGATGCACAGTGCTTGTTCCTGACGATAGAGGAAGGCAGGTGGGAGGATGAGCTGGTGAAGGCCCAGGAAAAACTCAGGAACTAGCAGACTCTACAAAAACATGTCTTTTGCCAACCAAATACATAAATTTCAAAATACATACCACTGGAATGGAGCAGAGCACCAGGAAAAATAATTGAAAGTACTTTACATAAAACAACTGTGTCTCACTCTTTGACTAGAGATAACTTGTGATAAAAAGCAAGCATTACTAACTCAGTGAATTCCCTCTTGCATTTGTGCATTTTTAATCCCACTTTGGTCCAAATTATGCATCTGAGCTGTCCTAATATATTTCTTGATCTTGGTAGACATACATGCATAACAAGACCTGAATAACAATGTGACACAAAAGCAGTTAAATTTTTTTCGTCAGACATTCATTGATTACTTATATCCATTTAAAAACAGGTATCTGCATGCAATTTCTGTCCAACTCACTCAACACAGGCTTCGATTTGCATTTTCTTCTGTCAATTTCTTTTGGCAGGAGGGTAATTAGAGTGACAAGGTCTTGCTACTGACATGCATCTAATTTGTACGATTTGTAGATTTCTTTTGACAGTCAGCTGTCTCATTATTGTATCCCACCACAAAGTATTTTGGAAAGCAAACAGATTCAAAAATAAACACCCACAACTTATCAATGCCTTTGGGAGAAATGTAAAAAATTTCAGGGGTAGAAAGCACATTGTAACTGGTCTTGGGTCATATGCAACAGACAGTGAAAAGCATTTTGTTTTGCCTTAAATGCAGGGACAGCATTTGGTTATAAGTCAAAGTTGCTACTATTTCAAAAGTGCAACAAAACTTACAAATGCTATTGCTGAGATGATTGTACCATCTCACCAATTTGGGCGAAACACTCACTTCATGACTAACAGTGTCCATTGAATTAATGCTTAAGCGCCCTTCATATATATTTTATGGAGCAGATATTTATTCAGCAAGCTGTTACACACTATAATATGTACGGTAAAGGCATAAAAGTATTCTGGCTCGTGTTGAAGGTTAATTGACCTCCTATTTCTTGGAATGAAAGGGAAGCGAAAGGAGATTTAACAGATTTTCAAAAAGGAATTGATACCAATCTGAAAAGGAGAATTTGCAAGAACATGGCAAAAACGCAGGGGAGAGAATCTAATCAGGCATGATGGACTGAATGGTCATTTATTTGGCTGTGGGTTTTGATGAGTGGGGTCAGGCACAAGTATAAAGAGGACCTCGCTTCGGTGGAATGCAAGACATCTAGACAATACAGTCTTCTGCTTCCTACTCCATGTTTTTCCAGAAAACAGTTCTAGGAATGAGAACTTTAAAATCAGCAGAAGCATCTTCTTTTGTATACCTCCCTATGACATGAGCACAATGCGTCTTTTAAGTATCAGCTGGTACCGCAACAGCAGATAATGCACATTGTCCGAATTAGCAATGTTGGTGAGTCATGCAGCATTGCAAAGAAAGTTTGAACACGAGACAGGTCTGGCAACTGTCCAGGTTCGTACTAGGGTCTAATGGAAATGAAGATCAACCCCATGAACTCTGTTAGCAGCAAAATGTCAGAGGGATCATGATAGAATTAAAGATATTTGTAAAGTGATTTTTTGAATACTTTTCTTTCTAACTTATAAAAATAGCGGAGGTCAGACAAAGGCTGGGACAGTTTTAGACAGGAGGTCATGTGACGAAAGCAGCAGAAATACATCCAAGCAGACTTGGCAACCCTTGTGTGCACATTTGAAATGGCAAATTCATCACAGTGACTGGGCCTAAATGCACAGGATTATACTGATAATCAGTCTATATTTAAAAAGAGAAACAGACCAGAACATAATGCTTTTATAAAAACTGAATCTTGTCTTTGCTGCAGAGTCAAGGGGGAAAACAAGCACAGACCCTTGAGCACAATAAAACTTAAAACAAACTTGACAATACACTGCACAGACAAACCATCCAAACGGAATGCAGAACCAGGATTAACTTTAACCTGGTGAGTACAGACCAGGAAGGTGTTGAAATCAGTTCTCATTTGGTGCTGAATTGCCCACTACAGCTGGGAGGCAACATTTGCCATCAGTGTCCCTGTTGAGAATATACATGTTGGCACACTATTGGAAATGTTCTCCCCAGACTTTAGGTGCGGAAAAGCACTGAACTGGTTAGAACTACTGTTGAAAATGTGTTGCTGGAAAAGCGCAGCAGGTCAGGCAGCACCCAAGGAGCAGGAGAATCGACGTTTCGGGCATGAGCCTTTCTTCAGGCTCATCCCCGAAACGTCGATTCTCCTGCTCCTTGGATGCTGCCTGACCTGCTGTGCTTTTCCAGCAACACATTTTCAGCTCTGATCTCCAGCAAATGCAGTCCTCACTTTCTCCCAGAACTACTGTTGCCCATTCTACCGTCAAGGCTCATTCTTTAGCAGGAACCAAGTTATTCAGGAAATAAGTGAAGAAAGGGGATTAAAGAAAATAGATTATGAAAAAGGAAAAGCAAATCCTTCAATAAAAAAATCTGTTATCACACTTTGCAATTCTTACTAGGTAATTGAGCATTGTGAAAGGAAATGTTTGATGCATGGAGTACAGGACAAAAAGCACAAGGTCATCTTAAATGGCAAGATGAACTGACGTTAAGAAACATATCATCTATCACCAGTGCCATTAATACATTTAAGTAAACACTAACAGATTAATTAAGGAGTCAAGTTCAATCAAGGAAAACACATGCGATGAATATAAGAGCATTTACATCAAGTTATTTATGTATGGGAATTTTCAATACATCAATAATTTTCATTTAATCAAAATAAAGACAGAAATGGTTGTATGATAATCTCTGATGCAGCATTCTAAGTTTGTATGGATTTTAATGAGCAGGAGCTTCAACACAGCAAGTCTTAGCCTGACTAGCCTTTGTGGAACTGTGGATGTGCCAAGATTTCAGAGTTAAAAAGCAGAATAACACATCAAAGATTTGTTTATTCTGGTCACAATCAAGTAATCTCTGCTAGAAAATATACCCACAGACAACGTGCACTGAGTGTTGGATTAAGTTGTGATGTCCTCAACAGCTGAATATCTTGCTCCGTCTGTCTGATTCCAAAATATTTAGAATATTATTAGCCACTACCTTTCTAATGAAGTGATGGTGTGCCTCAGCTCAACTACAGGAAATGGCAAAATAAATTGCAAATCAGGTGATAAGAACTGCTGAGGAAAAGGAACGTCTATTAATAGACCTTATTTCATCACCTCAGGAAGTCCCAAAACATTCGGCAGCTTGTGAAGTAGTTTTGGAATGATATTTTCAGAGGGGGAGAAAAGGCAACCAGTTTGCTCATAGCCAGGTTCCACAAACAGCAGTTTTACAACATTGAAATCATCTATTCCATTAACATTGGTTGAGAAACATATTTTGGTCATAACACTGGGGTAACTGCCCTGCTCTTCAAATTGCTTTGCGATATTTTTCGGAATACCAAGAGCACAGACTGGGATCAGGTTTACCTGAACACATGCAGCTGCTTCCTTCTTACTTTGACAGAACTTGCAAAGAGACAGAGGTATATATTGATGACTTTTGTCAAGCCTAAATGTAAACGTTTGAGACGTATGTGGAGCCTAATTGTAAATTTTTGTCAAACTGTCGATCCCATTGTGATAAAAGCATTTCCTTCCCCTTTTCCTCCAACATTTAACAGCCTGCAACCTTCATTGTCATTCAAACTCCTCTGTACAGGGACATTTTTTTCTCCTCTCAATTCCACCTGCCACTCTTCCCTCCCATTTTCCTCAATTGGCACTGGCACCCATCTCCCACCTCTCAATTTAAATTGACATGAAATTCCTTTCCTAATTCCAGCATGTTAAGTGAATACTCTTCTCCCTTCCTGCTCCAGTTCAAACTGGCGATCTCATTTCTGTCCTTAAATTACCTTGGCAAGCTTTCCTGAAACTGCTGTGGCCCTGGGATAGAGAGCTCTGCTGGAAGCTGGAGACAAGATTGCTTGATTTTTGAAAAGTACCACAAGAATGTCTTTCCGGAATGCAATTGGTGGCCCTGGAGCAGCAGCTACAACAGGCATGAACAAGGAATTATTTAAACACCCATGGCTAGTTATGAAAAATTAGACTGCTGCAGCATATAAACAAGACATAGGTTTTGAACTTGAATTGCTGCACTGGATATTAGCTTAATAAGTGAAGCCATGCTATAGTAAACTAGACTTTGTTATCCCTTTTTCAAAAATAGGCTTAAGCATTATTACAAGAATTACATCAAACTGGAACGGTAACCCGTTCTTGTTTTTCCAGATGACATTAATTTCATGTTTCTTCAGTGCTGTACAAATTCTGCGATTCAATACTTAAGGTGAGAAAATGTCACCCCCAAACACTCCATTCATTCCCCACCACCCTTTCAGCCAACCTGACCCCCGGTTCTTATTGACCTAAGCTGATTACTGAAGAAGGACTTGTGCCCGAAACATCGATTCTCCTGCTCCTCGGATGCTGCCTGGCCTGCTGTGTTTTTCCAGCACCACACTTTTCAACTCTAAGCTGATTAATTCCAATCAATTCCAATCAAAATACTGTGGATGCTGAAAATCTGAAATAACAACAGAGTATTGCTCGAGAAATCCAGCAGGTTTGGCAGTACTTGTGTTGAAAGAAAAGGTTAACATTTCTACTGAGCTATGACTTTTCTTTCGAACAGTTCTGAAGAGGAATCATATCGGACTCAAAATCTGAACTGTTCCTCTCCAAAGACGCTGCCACACTAGCTGAATTTCTTCAGTATTTTCTGTTTTTATTACTTAAACCAATTCTCTGCCACTAATGATTCAAATTTAAAATTGACATCCTTGTGTTGAAATCAGAGGGCCACAAAACACCTTAAACCTGCAACCTCCTCCAACATGAAAACCATTCAAGAACTCTGCATTCCTCAAACTCTGGCCTTTCGTAGATCTCCCACTTCTTTCGCTATACTATTACCAGCTCGGCCTACACCTTTCTAGGCCATAAACTATGGAATTCCTGTCCTCAGGCTCTCCCCCGTCCCTCTTCTTTGACTCAGTGACAATCTTTGCTTGATTATACTTGTGTGAAATTGCCCCGTTTTTCATACTAAAGTCAAGTGTTTGAAAAACCTTTTAACATTAATATTGGCCTTAAGTATTAAGTTAGTGCAAAAATTGTAGCGTTTTATGATTAATGATCAAATCAAAGTGCACTGAAGGAAAAAAAATTAAGTTGATTCTGACTTGGAGGCATTGAAAATCAGAAAGAGATGAATTGGTGGGAGGAGAGACAAAGAGCCTTTGAAAGTGTTTTCCATGATGTCCATGCTTGCAATTTTGAAATGCTGTAAAGCTCGAGGCAAACATTTCCTCCAGCCTATTGTAAAGAATATGTCTGAGTTGTTAGAGTTGGCCAACATCTTAAATCTCTAAAATGCACATCTTCAATTTCCTATGTAGTTACACTGATCTCCATTACCTTTCATAATGGAAATCTAAACTGAAATCCACAAGGTACCAGAAAATGATGTATAAAACTGTGAATTATTAAGCTGCACCTATTGTTTCCAAAAAGCTGTGATCAACTGTTGTTACTAATATATTTACATTGGGAGTCAAACTGCACTGGCAAGACTAAAAACAGAAATTGCTAGAAAAGCTCAGCAGGTCTGGCAGTGTCTATGGAGAGAAATCAGAGTTAATGTTTCAGATCCAATGACCCTTCCTCAGAACTGGCAAGACAACTGCTTTTAATTACTAAGCTTGGAAACTGCTCAAGTTAACAACTGTACCTTTAAAACTTTGAATTTTTTTTATTATATTTGACACATTTGAGAGAACTAGATGAACACGAGTGGGAAAGGAATAGAAGGACATACTGATATGCTGAGGAAAAGTAAATAGTGCAGAAAGAGACCAGTGTACAACATAGACCTACTGGGTTGCAGGTCCTGCTTCTGTGTTATAAATTTAACATACCTGTATTCCTGTGCACTCGTAATTTGACATAATTAATACATGTGACATTTACAACTGAAAATATTATGAGCAAAGCAACTTGTTAAATCTCAGGACAAAAGGGGAGGTACTGGAAAACATTTGCCTTTGGTTAGGCTATCAGAAATATCTGCATTGGTTTCACAGTAAACAAGTTGGTGAAAAACCCTGTTACATTTAACAATCTCAACTGCTTAAAAAAAACCTTACAACATTTTTCATGTCACATTGTACTTTTGAACTTTGTTCACTAGTTCTCTTCCCTAACCTGTCATGAGATCTAAACATTGATGCTGAATCAGCCATGTTGTTCAAAGATGGTAATTACAACAGTTAAATTTAAAAAATGTTCTCTTTTGATTTAAATATTACACATCATCATAAACCATTATACATATAAAGACACAAAGAGACTGGAGGTTTTTCAATCCCTTTTTACTCTCATGAAAAGACATTGTCTCCTCTGATCATACTGCACGCTTATTACAGAATCTCAAGCATCCAAGCCGGTCACTTGTAGAACCGGGGAGTGGAATGTTCTGTTGCTATCAGTCACCAACACCAAGGGAGAAATACATTGACAACTTATGCTTTTTGAAACTGGGTACCAGGAAAGTAGAGGACATAATCAGATCAACTCTGTTGTTATCAAATAGCCTTGCTCCGAATTTGTACATTTATATACATGTCTTCCATCCAGTGATACGCTGACTGTACCAAGGTCTGAAACACACAGGATTAAAAGCTTATGTGCTGCATGGGCTTGCCCGCCTTGCAAGAGTCCTTGCTTTAACTGTAATAACCTCTTGCCTCCTAAAGAGGTTTGAAAGGCAAGTGGACCCCATTCAAGGTAAACTACAGACAAGGAGAAAGTGAGGACTGCAGATGCTGGAGATCAGAGCTGAAAAATGTGATTCCTGAAGAAGGGCTTATGCCCGAAATGTCGATTCTCCTGCTCCTTTGATGCTGCCTGACCTGCTGTGCCTTTCCAGCGACACATTTTTCAAACTACAGACAAGTCCAGCATTAGATTTCCTCAATGATGGCCTTTTGACTGCTAGGATATGAGAAGTGCTCAACATGTTCCAGAATCTCTCCTTCAGCAGATAGGAGGGGTGCAGTATTTGGTTAATTGGGTCTACTTTGATGTCAATTTTGTTCTGGTAAAATTCAAGGACAGATCAAGTCTCTTGTGCTCAGAATTGGAAAGTGGCTTTCAGATCTGGTGCAGAGTGGGCAACAAAACTGCAGTGATCTAGAAACCATAGATCATATATATCCATGGTGGTTAGCTTATTCTTTGCACGCAAGGGATTGAAGTTAAAGAATTTTACATCCAGATTTAAGGCTCACACCAAATGGTGCTTTGAGGTGGTGAATAACTACTTTGTTAGACTGTAAATAGAATGGGGGCTACCACTTTGCGTTGCTTGACACCATTCCAACTTTTGGATTGGGATTGTTGTAGATCTTCTATTTAAAACAGTTGCAGTACTACTATCACAAAACAGATGCAGGATTGTGAAGAAATTTCATGGCCATCCAAATCTCTAGTGATTCACTGAGTCTGGTCAATGAAGGCAAAGAATGGATCAGCTATGCCAACTCAGCCTTTTACAAACTACAGCAGCAAGAGTTTGACTACAAAGATTCCCACAAGTCAATAAAAGTGCACAGTGTGGTAGCTGACACGACAGTCTTGTACTGTATTGAGGCCTGGACTCAGCAACACAAAAGAGTATGAGAGATATTCATCAATAGTGCCTCTACCACATTCTCTCGATTGGACGAGAGGACAGATGAACAAACTATACGTCCTTCAATAGGCATTCACGCAAAACTTCTACAAAACCAAATATGAGGAACTGGACAGTGTGTCTGGATCATTGAGAATGGTCTCACCTGCCAAGCCACTATTCTGGGGGAGGACAAACAAATACGTTTCAATGACATTCTGAAGCCATTCATGTACCATAGCATGACAATTAATGACTGGGAGGAGTTTGCTACCAAGCTTTCAAAATGGCAACAAATTGTCCATCAAGTTGTATCATTCCTCAGGTTCAAATGCCTTACTGATGATGGATTAGAGTGGTGCTGGAAAAGCACAGTAGTTCAGGCAGCAGCCGAGGAGCAGGAAAATCAACGTTTCGGGCAAAAGCCCTTCATCAGGAATACAGGTAGCACTCTAATCCAGAATCTGGTTTTCAGCATCTGTAGTCATTGTTTTTGCCTTACTGATGATGCAGATTGGCATCTGCTTCGTGATAGTAGTACTGCAACTGTTTTAAATAGAACACAATGCGCCCAAAGATTTGCAGATTAAGGCTTGGCCTACTCAATCACAAGAGACAACCCATGGCAGAAATCTGGTACCCTGAGTAGACACTTGAGGGCAACTGATGACATGACAGACAACTTCATTTAGCATATTAGCAGCCAGTCTAGAGATGCCTTCAAACCCTTGGTACAGGACATGTCAAAATAACCACAGTGTGCTGACAAATATGGTAGAACGTTTGGAAGTGACTGTTTCCCAGAATCTAGTCATGTCATTTAGTTCCTTCCATTAGCTGAAGTTCAGTTTTCGGTCTCACAAAACAGACCTGGGCAGGTTGGCAGGAAATATCTGAGAAACTGTATTCTGGTCAGCCTGCCTCATGGGTGAAGTGAACACTCAGAAGAGAAAACTTGGAAAAAAAATAAAGGCAATCATTGCCTGAGGTTAGCTTGCACAAAGCTTTTTAAGCCATTGCTTCACAAAAATCTGAGAATGTGTAATTAAAATTGCTAGAACTGCAAAACAATGATCAAAGCAACAGACAAATTGGAACATCAACACAATTTCCAAATTTTGAAACCATTCATAACCCTAATCTACAAGAAAAAAAGACTCAATGAGCCAAAACCTCATGCTGCAGAGGCAGATGTTGCATAAAAAAAAGTTACTAGTTTTGGCCATTTGCTGTTTCAAATGGAATAAAGATTAAGCAGCAGAACAACAGAATCACCAGTTGAAGATCAGGTCAGAAGAGCTACCGGTGTTTCAGGCTTCAGCAGGAAGTCCGATCAATGTTTGTAGCTGAAGTGATTTTTCAAAAAAATTGATTGATTAAAAAAATGTTTTAAGGTTTTTATTTCAATGCCAAGTGTGACCTGAAATCATAAAGGGTGAAGCAGTAAGTGGCTAAAGAGGAGCACAACAAACACTTATTGGTGTTCTGAATAAGTACTTGGAATGTAAATTCCAAGTGATAAAAAGCAGAAGCAACATTACAAGATTTATGCGTGCATTTGTACCAAAAGTACACAAGTCAACATACTCAACCCATAACACGCTTAAACTGACGCAGTCACAAGAAGCAATACTTGATTCACTTGCAGTGGAGTTAAAATGCTCTTCCTTCAACCAGCCAATTCTGAAAAGGACAAATTCACAACTGTATGGCTTGGTATTGCTCTACAGTTCCAAGTTGACACACACAAAGATTTCATCAGCCCACGATTACGCTCCACTGGAATCCTGGTAATAAGATGGAGAACAGGACAGTGTATTATATATGCTGCCTTGGTGATCCTGAAAATGAGCCAATGGGATTGTCAATTTGATAAGTGGATGAAAAGAAAATCCAGCCATGGAGCAGCAAGTGAGCTTTATGACATTTGATGATAAGAGGCTAATGGCACAATAGATGATGACTGTAAAGAGTAGATAGAATATGCTAATCTTCAACCTTTCATTTTCTTAAAGAAAGAATTCACATCACATGACACTTGAAGGCTTCAGAAAATCTACATCAATTCACATTGAATTGCTTTGCAGAATATAGCAATCTATTTATATACAGCAAGGTCTCACAAGCAACAAGGAGGAACTTGCATTTTTGTAGGACCTTTTGCCATCTTAGGATAGCTCAAAGCATTTCAAAAAGTATAGTTACTACTGTAACAAAGAAAAGTCATCGCAAATTGCACACAGAGCAAAGTCCCTCAAACAGCAACAAAATAAATAAACTGGTAATCTATTCTTGTGGTTTTGGCCTAGAACAGCTAGGAGACTCTCTATACATTTGTTTAAATAGGATCATGAAATATTTTCCATTCACAGGAAATAGGAGATGCAAGAGCAAGTTACTGCAGATGCTGGAATCTGTACTGAAAACAAAACATGCTGGAGATCACAGTGGAATAGGCAGCATCCATGAAGAGACAGCAGGCTAGAGTCTAGATGACTCTTCATCAGAGCTGAAGTTAGTCTGAGGTTCCATGGAAATAAACGGTACATTCAATGTAGCACTGGGTTGTCAGTCTAAATTATATATGTTCCGTGCCAAAGTACAGTTTGTACCCACAATCTGGCTTGGAGATGCATGTGCTGCTGTTGAATGTGGGTTGGAGAAAGTGAGGACTGCAGATGCTGGAGATCAGAGCTGAAAATGTGTTGGAAAAGTGCAGTAGGTCAGGCAGCATCCAAGGAGCAGGAGAATCAACGTTTCGGGCATGAGTCCTTTTTGCTGAGGAAGGAGATGTGGCTGTGGTAGCGAGTCTGTTTGAGAACGTGGCTGAAGAGCTTCTGGGCAGAGGAGATGACCTGGGGTGTGCAGTGAGAGAGGGACTCGCTGAAATCCTTGTAGAGGGAGGAAGAGAGCTTCTTCAAGGAAGGCATCCTTGCAAGAGAATTCGCAGTAGGTTAAAATCTTCTAGGAGAAAGTGAGGACTGCAGATGCTGGAGATCAGAGCTGAAAATGTGTTGCTGGAAAAGCGCAGCAGGTCAGGCAGCATCCAAGGAGCAGGAGAAATGACGTTTCGGGCATGAGCCCTCAACGTTTGTGCTGCGGTAGGAAACTGAATCACACATTTATCACACAGATAATGGGAGAATGTGCAAACTCCACACACAGACAGTCATCCAAAGCTGGAATCGAACCCAAGTCCCTGGTGCTGTGAGGCAGCAGTGCTAACCACCGTGCTATCCTTTGGATGATAAAAGGGTTGAATGTGGGTTATCTAATTTAAATTGTAGGCTAAAATCAAAACCAATTAATGCAAACAACACAAGGATGGGAGCCTTCTGAGGAATCTGAAATACCTCAATTAAACGCATATGACAATTAGAATACTTTAATGCCTTTCAGTATACAAAGTAGTCAGCTAGGTTTTGCCATATGCTCGTGACGGGGGACCAACTTGTTTGTGGGGCTGACTCTACTGTCAGAGTACTCAAAAGTCAAGTGAATTCATGCAACCTTATTCTCGTCACCACATCAATTCTAAACTACTGTCGAAGAATTCAACAAGCTAGAAACATCTCTGAAGGTTAACCTGAGACCCAGCTCCTTTAGTGGTTCTCAGAGGCAGCAATACCTTTTTACTTTTATCACCGGACTTCCATCAATGTGTAAAGATAAAGTTTTGAACTTGTCAGTCCTTCCATCTTGTAAGAAACTAATCACCCTTGAATCTACATTTTCAATCACATCTTGTATTTTGCAAACATTTGCATTTTTAAAAAATATGGAACTATTCCAACCCAGCTAGTGACAAAGGAATGTTCAAAATTGAGCTAGTGAGAAACTTCTGCCACTTGACTTTCTAAGGCTGGAAATAGTCCAGAGGACAAAACAAAAATAAGCCCTCATGAGACAGGTCAGTTTTCAAAGTGGTGATCTGAGAAGGCTTGAAAAATCAGGGTGAATGAGTCCACTTGCACCAGTAAGTTACCGATGATAAATTGCAGAAACTGGTATCCTTTATCTTAAAAAGAGAAACCTCACTCAATCCATTAACAATGTGATGAAAGATTAAATGGCATTCAACATGAATATACTGTTTACTGTCCTGATTGCTGGGACTAACGGATTTAAAGTAATGACTCAAGCCCTCAAAAGGAAAGTCTAACTGGGTGGCTTTTGATCAAATATTCTTTCAGTTCTGCCGCATGCAGTTTTCTATTGGCCGAAGTTGTATATAGCCAGGAGTAAGTGTTAAAATAAACTGCTGCATGGATGAAAAATAAGAAATGGATAACAAAAAACTAGACGCTATAGTGGGAGACAGCATGCAATAGATGCCTGAGATCTACATCACCTTCTGTCATATCTCACCCTGTGGAAGTCCTTTTGCATTAGGCAACAACCAATTGAATCAGAGTTTATATTTTTTAAAGTGATTGCTTAGCAAAATTGAATTTACATATCTCCCAAGAATATATGCAGGTTCAGAACTGAGACACAGTAACGTGGAGTAGTGGGACTGTAATCCAATAACCTGAAACCACCTAATCTTCAACTTCAGGAACTTTATGAGCTGTTCAACATCTCATATATTTTACATCTCAGAGGTATGCAGTGATGAGAGTAGTTTGTGTGTGTGTGGGATAAGTGTGATTCACAGCATTCAGTACTGGCTTTTGGCTCTTTCTATATAGCCTGGACATCCAGGCTAAACAGTCAACACAGTGAATGTCAATAGTAAACAAACTCTTATAATCGAACACAGAACAATTGAATAGTACAACACTGACTTAATATTATTTCATTCAAAAGGAAGCCACTCAAGGCTGCTTCCTTGAACTTTGGTTGAATGCTGTAGGTCTGCACAGCTGAGGTCTCAGAACATAATGCCCAGTGACTACTTCAATTATTCATGATATGTAACATGAAATATAAACCAACAGGTTAAACATGCCCTTAAAAAGCAGACACAGGATGACTGGGTTGCACAGCAGGTAAGCATGTGCCTTCTGCACAGTTGGGAAAAATCTCTAGTGGCCAGGAGCCTTCGGAAAATGAATGTGGGCTGTATCAAAGTTTCCAGGAACAAATTAGCAACCTCATGGAGGTCACAGGATGCTGGCTTGGGAAATGGAAACATCATGCTGATGTATTGCACTTTTGTGGTTTGACATTCCAACATGACAGTGTGCTGGGTTTCACCAAGTATTAAATCTCATCTGCTGGTGAGTTGAAGGCTATTTTCCTGGGGGGATGTGGGAGGAAACAGTTAAATAAGTCCTCAAGTCAGAGCTTCAAAGTGATATACTTGCTGATGCAAGTTTGGAACTAGGTGAACTCCCAGATGGCACACTTGGTAATCTGACAGATAAATCAGACAGCTTTGAGGTGTCCCAGATTATTGTTGACATCCAGCCTGGTTCACAAATGGAACCTGGAAATGCAGATTTGTCATTGAGGATTTGGGATTCTTTCCAACCCTACAGGACAATTCCTTAACAGTTATGATGTTTCTGACTGAATGAGCAAGAGGGAACTTAACAATGCTCTGCATTAGTACACTACACAGCTTTGGATTTACAGAAAATAAATATCCCCTTGAAAATGGATAAGCACCAGCCAAGTGTTTGGCTTTTATATCTTGTCTCCCCTCTCTTTTACACACCACCTACCATCAAACTAATATTATGACTCTCACAAGACCACGTTACAGTCCAACAGGTTTATTTGAAAGTACTAGCTTTTGGGAGGTGCGTGTGCGTGCGTGCGTGTGCTTGTGCACTACAGGTGACCCCACTACACTGTACACACTCTTACATGCTCATGCAGACCCTCTCTCATACGCACACACGTACATATCCCACACTCTCACCTATGCATACACCCTCTGACAGGCTTATACTCCATCACACTCATGCACACACTCTACCAAGCATGCACACATGCAAACATACACTCTCACACGCACACACTCACACTGTCTCCCTCTTATACATGCACTCACATATATAAGTCTATGGGGTGAATTCGCATTTGCAAAATTGTAATTGCAGATACACTCCATTTTGATCAAAAAGCATACAAACTGCAGACAATCAATCCATGTAACATTTTATAAATTTATACTTTGGAAACAGAATTAGTCTGACTAAAGATTGGGATACAGACAGACTCTAACCTCACACCTTTAATGCATTGACTGAGCTGAGATGTCACTTTTGTTATAAAACCTGAAGTTATCTCGAGAATGTGACTTGAAAGAAGCTCTGAGATTTATATATTAATGAATTGAAATCTGCAACCCGTTCTAAAAGATGAAAGACTTAACAGCAGTTAAGGTTTGTTCAATATATCATTTCAGTTGCGTGACACTGTGGTTTTTTGCTATAAATTCTTTGTCGCATGATCCTGCTCCACAGATACCTGAAGGAGCAGCACTCCAAAGCTAGTGCTTCTAAATAAACCTGTTGGACTATAACCTGGCATTGTGTGATTTTTGACTTTGTCCACCCCAAACAAACACCGGCTCCTCCACATCATAATATTATGCCAATCACATAAAAACATATCAACCTCCATTTCACCGTCACTAACTATGATCCGGTACATAAAAATCATAAAATGTAGCAATGTTTCATCTGCTTTACCTTTCCTCCAAAAAATAAAAAAAATCTATGCACACTGATTACCGCTGAACATTGTGTACTTGCAGAAAGCCCACCTTAACCCTTCCCAATTTTGAGGAGAGCAAGCATTTCTGTTGTTTATTTTATAATTACATTTGAAATATACACAGGAGTGAAACACAACTCAAATCAAATTACAACAGAGCAATCACGTCAGACTTTGTTGATTCGTGAAAAGAGTTTTAAAGAAAAGGTGAAGAGGAAGGCAGCAATTGATGGACTATAACAAGTTCATTCATCAATCAAACAATGAAAGCAGTGGCTTATTTAAGGAACTCAGTCTGCACAATTAATAGGTTAGCTTTGATAGTGTAACAATTACACTCTTTCAGTGTTCTGTGAATAAAGTCTCCAGTTATCGAGAGTGAAGTAGGTATACTTAGACTTCTGTGAATGTCATTCAATTCCTGGCTATCCCTTAACCCATTACATCAGACAAGTAACATGAGAAAACAGGACCAGACCCCATTGAGTGAATTCAGCATTTTCTGAAGTTAGGAAAAACATTTGGTTTATTTGTCCAACTGAAGTAATGTGGTCTGTCATAAATTTGTGAACAATACACAGGCATTTGAGATTCATCATTCTTGGTGGAATATTTTCAATTGGCAACTGTATTATATTTTGAAGTCAGCATCCTTTTGTTACACATCACATAATACAGGAATTTTGTGTATCTTTCTGTGCCATTATTCTGTAAATAATGTGTATCAAACTTTACTGTCAGAGCTGTAAAGAAAAAACATGGTCTTGTTAATAAGCTTGAACTTAAGGGCACAGTGACAATTTAGAGGCCGTCATCATCTCTTTGTTCAAACACTTGATATGGTTTCCTCATTACTTTACCATCTGCCTACATATCTCAAGACTTATTAGCTGGCATTTTGCAAACATGGAAGGAATATGTAACTGCCTTATGCTCTCTGCTGCTGCAACCCTCCCCAAAGCAACATCCCACAGGTCTCATGTCAATTTTAAAGATGAAGACTCACCATATAGTGAGGCTGCCTTCACCTCTGTGTATGTTTGAAGTTGTCCCACCTAATCCTTCTCTCCTCAACATCAACTCCAACAGCCACAGCTGCTGCAGCTTTCTGGAGAAAAGCAGTGAAAATCTCAAAGTGCAGCAATCTTACATTTCAAAACACCAGTTAGCAACACATTGCAAAGATACCAGGAACTGAAGAGTCACTGCCATGTTGTGAATTTGGTTCAAAGTCAAAAACGTGTACAGAATTTAGTAGCCTAATTTTCAGGGAAGGAAATCTGCCATCCTCACCTGGTGTGGCCTACATGTGACTCCAGTAATGTAGAGGACTTTTAATTGCCTTCTGGGCAATTAGGCATGGGCAACGAATGCTGGCCTAGCCAGCGATGCCCACATCCTGTGAATGCACATGAATAAAATGTGATAATGATGAAGCTTCTAGAATAGAGTAAATGATAAATCAATTAAACTTGTAACATCTGCATCCACAACTAATTAGGAAAGACAAAGGAAATTTTACATAGGTTGGTAACCTGAAGGAATAAAACCAGAAAATGCTAAAAATACTCAGTGGGTCAGGCAGAATCTGATAGAGAGAGAAAAACCAACTTCATGATGACCTATCAATAGAACTGGCAAATACTAGAGATAGACAGCTTTTAACTAATAATGGAGTCAAGAAAAGAAAAAGGGGAGGACAGCAAAGAACAAAACAGAGATTTACATGGAACTTGGAGAGTAGCTCTGGTTACATGATAACTGGGATGGTCATTGCATAAGGCAACAGGAGGTGATAAAGGGGCAAGTATGAAAACAAAGATACATTTACAAGAAGTGTAAGTTATTCCACAGTGTGCAGCTCTAATTTCTGTAAGCTGTTCATATCTGGTATTTCTCAGCTGTGATGACAAGGTTCAAGTC
This sequence comes from Chiloscyllium plagiosum, assembly GCF_037043375.1. Lineage (NCBI taxonomy): Eukaryota > Metazoa > Chordata > Chondrichthyes > Orectolobiformes > Hemiscylliidae > Chiloscyllium > Chiloscyllium plagiosum. The sequence goes on along the minus strand of NW_028270157.1, from coordinate 61,720,112 downwards.
GACTATTTTGTCTCCATACAAACGCTACCAGACCCCATTGAGCGTTACTGGCATTTTCGGAAGTTAGGAAATGATGCTCCACTCATCGAGAGGAGGTAATATGGTCCACCATAAATGTGTGACCAATACAGAGATATACAAGATTCAATATCATTGGTGGAATTTACACTTGGCAATTTTCCGTATTTTAAAGCCAGTTTCACGTTATTACACATCACGTAACACGGAAATTTGGTGGTGGTGAATCTTTCTATTTCACCGCAGTCAAAGTTTGATGTACATGCGCAATTTTAAAATGTGATTTAAAAGCATTTCCACAATTAAGAAAAATAACAAGCCTTAAGTGCATTCTGCTGCAGCTCATTAGCTACAGAAATAACTTGCATCTTCTATTAAAATCTCTTAATTAATGAACTCACTTAACTATAGAAGCAGTTAAACAGAGAAAATAAGAAAGCAATAAAGCTGAATTGGCTTACAGTAACTGGTTTGGACATGCTACGATAGGAATGGCATGAGCCCTTCCACTGCACTGAGTGTGCCTGTTGTGGTTTGTCAAATACTCACATGCTGCTTGGGTTGGATCTTGTAGGTCGTCCTGGGTGGCTTTTCGAAGTGGTGATGCTGACCGGTGGCTTTCCTTGGGACGGGCTAATGGGGAAAGGGTGTAAGCAATGAGGCAGAGAGAAGTATTTGATAGCTTTACTGCATTTGCTGGCCCATAACTGACTTCTGCCAGAATCGTGGAGCCACTCATCAAAATTCAACATGCAAAGAATAAAATAAAAACCTTACTAGGAACATGACGGATCATGCCTGAAAACTGATGTGTTGCAACTTGGGTATGTTTCCATGGCTACAGTGATTGAATAAAGGGATTCAATAAGCATTCAATTTATAAATGTCTTTTAATGTGCAAAAGTGCTGCACCAGAACGCTTACAAAAGTTGAATGGAAAATGAACAGGTTCTCTTTCTGTGTTGAATGCACTTACTGTAAAATTTCTGTTCAGTTGTTCACTATATTACCACTGACGGTCGAGAGTCATTTTAAACTGTTAGTGAATCTTATGATTCAATCTAAGGAACACAAATAATCCAAAGTAAATCCTGACAGGACTTTCAAACTAATGTTGCATGCAAGCATACAAAATTCCAAAACAAAACAGATATTACAATAAATGTATTAACCAAGTACAATTAAATGCAAAGTTTTGATATTTAAAAAACTTAATTCTCAGTTTGGAAGCAGTAATGGACATATATACATCAATGCAAATGATTCTTCAGCTTAGTGCCTAAATGTAGCAAAAGGAATGATAGTAACATGGGCCAGCTAGACCCCATGTGTGACACCTAGGTCACTGATTTGAGTGGGGCATTCTGGGTGCTATAATTGGTCTTCAGTTGTGGGCACTGCACCTCAGGAAAGACATTTTGGCATTAGAAAAGTAGCAGCATGGATTTATCATAATTATACAGAAGCTAAAGGGCTAATCTGTAAGAATTTGTAGGCTTGCATTTTCTGGAGTATACATGGAATTATCTATGTGAGGTGTTCAGGAATTGAAGAATTAAAAAAAGAGATAGAGGAAAGGTATTTCCTTTCTGAATTTTTCTGGGGGTAAACCCCAGAACAGCAGGTCATAAATTTGACATTAGTCAGTCGTTTAGAGGTGAAATCAGATAGCACTTTTTCATTGAAAGTTTGAAGGAGTATTTCCTCTTTGAAAAAGCTGGTGTGCCTAGGAATTGAACATTTCAAAACTGCGATTGGTAGTTTTTCATTAGGCAAGTACGTTAAAGGATATGGAGCCAAGGTGATAAGTGATTTACAAGAATGGTCCCAGGAATGAACCAAAGTAAGTCAATAAAATTAAGAGACAGTTCAAATAAGATCTAATTAAATGGCATATTGGGCTTTAGGGACTGAATGGCTTACCTCTGATGATACAGAGCTGCAGGGATAAAGCACAAAGGGATAACAAGACAGTGATTCCCAATCATAGCTTTCCACTGATAAAAGTTTGAATACGCATGCGTAGAGATTGTAGGCCTTGATTGTAGGCACTTTATAGTCAATTATGGTACCAATAGCCCTTCTCTCCTGAAGAAGGGCTTATGCCCGAAACGTCGATTCTCATGTTCCTTGGATTCTGCCTGACCTGCTGCGCTTTTCCAGCAACACATTTTCAGCACCAATAGCATAGCACCCTGTTCCAGATACTAGCACTCTCCTGCTCTTCACTGTTCCCACACTGGCTCAAATTAAGAAAGGACTAGCAACTAAGGTAAAGGGAAATCCCCAAATCTTCTGTTGGCTCTAAAAAATAGTTAAAGGAGTAGAGTCGATTAGAGACCAATATTTAGTGGAGTTCCTCAGTGGTCCACACTGGAACCCTTGCCTTTCCTGATACGTATTACGTTAATAATCTTGATCTCAGTGTGCAGGGGACAATTTCAAAAATTGTAGATGACGTGAACCTTGAATAGAATTAGAAACTGTGTGGAAGATAACGTGGAAGTCCAAAAGGACTCTGACAGGTTGGAGTGGAGTGGAGATGGTAGTACGTAGAGACTATGAAATGGCACACATGGTAGGAACAATACTGAAAGACAAAACAAAATAGGAGGTACAATTCTAAAGGGGGTACATATTTAGGAGGACCTGGGTGTACATATACAGGTGGAGAGATATTAATAAAGCATACAGTGTTCTTGACTTTATGAATAGGGGTGCAGAGTATAAGAGCAAGTGGTGATCTTAGAATCCCTATAGTGTAGAAGCAGGCCATTTGGCCCATCAAGTCCACAGCAGCCCTCCGAAGAGCAGCCCACCCAATCTTGCCCCCTACCTTATCCCTGTAACCCTGCATTTCCTATAGCTAACCCATCTAGCCTGCATATCCATGGACACTATTGACAATTTAGCATGGCTAAACTATGTAGCACATACACCTCTGGACTGTGGGAGTATGCGGGAGCACCCGGAAGAAACACACATAGACCGTGGGGAGAATGTGCAAACTCTACACAGACAGTCGACCAAGGCTGGAATTGAGCCTGGGTCCCTGGCGCTGTGAGGCAGAGTGCTAACCACTGAGCTACCATGCTGCCATGATGTTGAACTTGTATAAGAGACTTGTTAAACATCAACTGAAGTATTCTGTACAGTTGTGGCACCACATTATAGGAAGATGCAAATGTACTGGAGAGAATGCTGAAGCAATTCACAAGAAAGGTACCAGGAATAAGTACTTTTAATTATGAGGATAGATTGAAGAAGTTGGCATTGCTCTCCTGAGAGAGATGGCGGCTGAAGAGAGATTTGATAGACATTTTCAAAATCAGCATTAGGCTGGATAGAGAGAAGCTGTTTCCACTCATAAAAGAAACAAGAACCAGAGGGCATAGTTTTAAAGTGATGTCCAAAAGCAGCAAGGGTAATGTGAGAAAAACTTTTTCTCACGAGTAGTTAGAGCAAGGAGTGTACTGTATGGAAGTGTGGTGGAGGCGGGTTCAACTGAGGCATTTAAGAGGGCAATGGGTGATTACTTGAATAGAAATATTGTGCAAGAGTGTGGTGGGAATGGAGAAGATTGGCACGAGGTAATGATTTTCATTTGAAGAGCCAGTGCAGGCACAGCGAGCCAAATGGCCCCCTCTGTGCTATAGTGATTCGGTGGCAGTGATGGTGCATGGGTAATGGTTCGCAACCAGGTAAATGTTAAAGCTGCTTTAAGCTCCACTGGAGAGGAGGCAGGAGAACCTGATGGAGACATGCCATCTCTGGCTCCTGTTAGTCTTAATAATAGTTAGGCAATGTAAATAGTGAGTTTTGAGAAGATTTGAAGCTCAGGTTGCGGTTCTGGATGTAGGTTTGTTCACTGAGCTGGAAGGTTCATTTTCAGATGTTTCGTCACCATACTAGGTAACATTTTCAGTGAGCTTCCGGACGAAGTACTGCAGATGTTTCCTGCTTTCTATTCATATGTTTGGGTTTCCTTGGGTTGGTTCCCACCTCCTGAGAAAAAGACAGGAAATGACATTGCCATAGGAAATGACATCACCACAGGAAATGACATCACCAACCCAAGGAAACTCAAACATTTAAATAGAAAGCAGGAAACATCAGCAGTGCTTCGTCTGGAGGCTCATTGAAGATGTTACCTAGTATGGTGACGAAACATCTGAAAATGAACCTTCCAGCTCAGCAAGCAAACTTACACCCACAATGTAAATAATATCTATTGCTATCAGGCAAAAAAACTTTGTGTAAGAAAGATTCCTCTGCTTATTCAGATTTACGAGTGATTTATCCTCTACTACTATTGATTAGATAAGCACGGACTCATTACAGAAAGGAAGACTGGCAACGTCACTATGTCAACTACAAGCCACCAATGTTTGATAATGACAACACAAGACAATTGGAACTTTCAATCCAGGCCAAAGCAGAAATTGGATGATACAACAATGCATGAATCCTGTTCACAATCACTTCCAGAAGCATTTTCAGACCAGCAAATATTGACAATTTTATATCTATACCATCCATAGTATTACATGAAAATCACAAAGTGAAATCAGACTCAAACTCATCCATGATATTTATTCTTCACACAACCAAAGGTGTGCAACCCATCAGCCTCCCATATCTGTTCATGTCAATAACATCACCATAGTCTCAACTGTACAATAATTTCATTTTAAAGCTCTTCAATATTTAATGGTCATACCTTTACCATTATACCTCCTCCTTTGTTGTCTTTATACAAACCAGTTCAAACATCAAACCAGTTTAGCTGTGAAGATTAAAACATTGCCCTTTCAGTCCTTTATGAAGTAAGCACTCTCTCTGATCTTTTCTATATAAATATTTAGGGGAGTGTTTTAATAAAACATTTTTTGCACAGACAAAAGTCATTTATATACAATAAGAGGCACCCCAGTGTATTTGTTCTTTTGCATCTGAGCCATCTCCATCAATAATGCACGAACTGAAGTTCCACTTTACAAGTGTAATTGGCCTCCTTCATTTTAATCTTGTTTTCATCAACTGCCAAAATCTATTTACATTTAAATGATCATTGGAGTAAACATCAAGTCTTGCTACATATTCAGTGACTCTTCTTTTGAAAAGCACTCATTAAAAGTCAAAAAAAGTCAGTGGTTAGGAACAAGACCTCAACAACTTCTACTGCTCAACAATAACGTACAACAAAATTAGGTATTGTTAATGTTGTCTCTATTCCGTTCTGACAAACTCTCCCACTCTAAACTTCAAAAAGAGCATAATCTGTCATATGATGGCAAATGTGTTTGCTTCTCACACAAATCATTATTAGAGTCAGAGTGAAATAAATCGTTCAACGTGAACCTTTTTGTCAAACTATGAACAGTATACACTACAAACTAGTGAATATGACAAGTTTACTTGCACTTCATTGCTCTGACCACATGGAAATCCAAAGCAACACATCCCATTCCTTCATCCATGGTATCCAGAGAGCACCTCCTATCATCTAATATGGTCTGAAGAAATGCCGGAACAAATCAAATGAGGGAACAAGTGATGGATATGTTAACTAAGGGTTAATTGGGTGTGAACTAATTGTTGAAATATGTTCTAACCCATATGTTTTCACCTTTCTCTGAATCTATCCTCCTCCAGCCCAACAGTCTTTCAAGCTCTGACCTCTTGTATAGCTTGTAAAGCTCTAAACTCAAGAATTCCCTTCCAAAACCCATTTTGGCATCTCGTCTCACTTCTTGTTTAAGATACTGCCTATATGATCGAGCATCTTGTCACCTGCACTAACATCTCATTCTTTGATTGTGTCAACTCTTATCTAGTTACTCTCCTTGCAGCTCTTTGGGACATTATGTCACATTAAACACCCAATAAAAATGCAAGTTCTGGTGCACACTGAAGCATACATGGTCACAGTGTAAGCATTTCACAGGGATGGGTCCCTCTGGGACACCCTATTCCATTTTACAAGCACCAACACCATCCACCCTCCCTACAGTACCTTCTCACATAACTGCAGCATGTGCAACACCTGCCCCTTCACTTCCTCCCTGCTCAACATTCAAAAGCCTAAACAGTCTTTTCAGGTGAAGCAGCATTTCATCTGTACCTCCTCCAATCTTGTGTATTGTATCCACTGGACACAATGCAACCTACTCTACATTGGAGAAACCAAACACCGACAGTGACTGCTTTGGGGAAATCCTCCGTCTGTGCACAAGCATGACTCTGACTTTCCCCCAGCTGGTCATTTTAACACAACGTCCTGCTCGCATGCCCACTTGTCTGTCCTTGGCATGCGGCAATAATCCAGTGAATCACGGTGTAAAATGGAGGAATAACATCTCACCTTCAGATTAGGCGCTTTACAGCCTTCCAGAATTGAGTTCAACATCTTCACATTGTGAACCAACTCCCCATTTCTTCCCTTTTGTTTAGCTTATTCCTTTCTATTATCATGTCCTCTCTCCCCTCCCCCCACCCCAGTGGGACTGTCTGTCCTTGCAAATTTGAGAGGAAGCACACCATCGTTCTGCCATTCCCACATTCTGATCACCTAATCTGAACTATCAACAGCTTTTCTCCACCAGCACCCTACAGCCACTACAACCTCCCCAAATTATAGAATAAATACTGTCCCCTCCACAGTTCAGTTCTGAAGAGTCATCTAGGCGTGAAAAGTTACCTTTCTGTCTCTCCGTGGATGTTTGACCTGCTGTGATCTCCAGCATTTGCTGTTTTCAGTACTGTTTAAGTATATTTGGGTAAAAGTAAATGATTATAAATTCAATATATAATAGAATCGATGCAAGCTTTTGGTGTCTAATCAGCATCTCAATAGAATTAAGTTTCAATTCATGAAATAAAACAAACTGGTGAATAAAAGGTATGCTTTTGAAGCTTTTCATTTTGTGCTAATCAAGACTGATGCAAGAAAACTCAAATGGGCCAACAATTTATACTTCATGAGAAAAGGGAACTGATGGGCAAGTTGACTCTGATTGGTCAAGTGTTGCATGCAGAATGGGCCATGAAGCTGCAGCCCTCACTAACAACACCTCTCACTTGCATTTGGCAGAAGGTACAGATGTTCACATTCAAGACCCTAAACTGTACAGAAACAACTTCAACACCACTCAACAACCAAATCATAACAGCATTGCGCTTTATCTTGACTGAAACAAAACTACTGGAAACAATGATTCAAATTCAGATTTACAATTAGTTTTACCATGGCGTGAGACTGGAAAATTGCTTTTAACACTTTAAAAAAAACAGGAATTACAAAAAGGTCCAGAGGTCAAATAAAGTCAGAGAGCATAAAGATAAATTAATTAACATCCATTTTTTTTAAAAAAGTAAATAATTTAAAATGTTGATGCAGTCTTCAAAACAACAAGTTGGATACCTAATTTGCCTCAGTTTTTATTGAAGATGGTAATGGAAAAATGAGTTTAAAAAGGTAACTAGAATTGGGGTAGACTGGGAGAAAATAAAATGAAAGGCTATTAAAACTAGAATCAGTCAAAATCCCAGGTTCAGCTCATAACAAACTCATGACTGGGTAGGGTACAGCACAGGCAAAATTACTTTTGAAGACAGGATAGTATCAGAGGGCTTATGCACATGTAATGTAGTTCCTCTATACAAAAATGGAGAAGCAACATCAAGTGTAAATTATTAGTATAATGGCTTAACATCAGGAATGATATGGAAATCCATATTAGCAGTGAAAAAATATGGAGGAACAGAAAGTATCATACAATACTATGCATAAGGCAAAATCATTCTTAATCAAATGGAATTTTTAAAAAAGGTGATACAAAGAATAAATAGGATAATGCAGTAAATAGTATGTATCTGTTTTTCAAAACTTTTGACATTTTTAATTAAGTAAATGGAATAACATTGGTTACAAGGCACAGAAACAGGTCATTTTCTGCAACTCATCCATGCTGATTCTTCCCTTCAGTCTCCCCCATCTTTCCTCACCCGTATCTATCCTATCATAGCCTTTTCCCTCCTTTATTTGTTTAGTTTCTCCTAAACGGCACCTATACTATTCACATCAAGTACACCATTTGGCAGCATCTTCACATTCTTTTGAGTAAAGAAGTCTTCTATTGGACTTCCCATCGACTATCTTGGATTGACAACCCCTAGTTATATTCTTTCCTACATTAGATTAGATTAGATTACTTACAGTGTGGAAACAGGCCCTTCGATCCAACAAGTCCACACCGACCTGCCGAAGCACAACCCACCCAGACTTATTCCCCTACATCTACCCCTTCACCAAACACTACGGGCAATTTAGCATGACCAATTCACCTAACCTGCACATTTTTGGACTGTGGGAGGAAACCGGACCATCCAGAGAGAACCCACGCAGACACAGGAGAATGTACAAACTCCACACAGTCAGTCGCCTGAGGCGGGAATTGAACCCGGGTCTCTGGCGCTGTGAGGCAGCAGTGCTAACCACTGTGCCACCATTGGGAAACGTTTTCTCGGTTTTACATTGTTTTAAGTGGCTAAGGCAAATAAGTTAGATGTTTTCAAAAAGAGACAAGAATATCACAGGAAACTCCATATAGCTAGCGCCCAAAATCCAGCAACTTTCGTACAGAAACTGTGCCTGGTTTTGGCTTTTCCCAAGTTTTGTAATCCACTCCTTCGCATAGCGGTCTCGGCAGCACATTCTGCACTGATCTTGAATGTCATAAAAATAACTAGGTCACAGGGAATGCTTGAATGCTGCAACTCCTCCTAACCACTTTGGACAAGGAACTTGTACATAAAAGCTAGATTAGGCAGGTTTTAAAAAAACCTTAGTGAAGTGGCTCTTAAAGGAAAGAGTGCATTTGCCTAAACTGTAAAAATGGGGACAGAGACAGGTGGCTGATTTCTGAAAACGTTCAGAAATGTTGCAACTGGGGTATTCCCGGCCAGTGAAACAGTCATCTGTGTGTCTGGGGAACAGGGAAGGCCAGGAAGGAGGCAGGTCTGAAAGCAATGAAGTGGACTCAGGTCCTGTGTGTACACTGGTCCAACTGAATCTGTTCGCTGCAATCAGCTCAAACATTCCTACACATTCACTGTTCCAGGATCAATGCTGGAGAGAAAAGGTCTGCTTTTTGGAAAGATAGATTTGAGGCTGTAGAAAAGTATGCCCAAAAGAGATGGGGAGGAAAATGGAATTGATGGAAAAACAACAAAGTCTAGCTGGACTGAAAGGCCTATTTCTGAGCTGCATATTCTATTCTACTATACTTATTTAGACAGGAATACTTTTCAAAAAAAGTGTAGCAGATTGCTCTTATACAAGTAATACTTTCAAGGGATTGAAATATACATGGGTTTTTGGGAAGTGATGAACCGCTGACCAGAGCAGTCTTGGCAGTTGATGAATGCTGCCTGGCTTGCTGTGTTCTTCCAGGCTCCTGCCCCCCCAAGTCCTGAAGAAGGGTTACCCCCGAAATATTGACTTTTCCATCCCCTGATGCAGCCCTGGCTTGCTGTGTTCTTCCAGCCTCCTGCAACCTCCTGCAATATGAAAAATGAAGAATTTTGGGGCCAAAAGTCTGAATTCACTTGAAAATAGCCAGTATTCTATGTAGTTTCCACTGTGCTATTCATGGCCTCATAACGATCTAAAGTGTTTCAAAGCCAATAAAGTACATTTGAACTGTAATTGGGTGAAAACATGCAAGTTAATTTGTACACAGCAATCAGCTGTGAGATAATGACTAGATAAGCTACCCTACTCTTAAAATAGTAATTGTGGTTAAGGAATAAATCAAATAGCAATTTCACATTGCTGATCATAATAGATGGAATTCCCTCCACATTTAAGCGCATTGTCGCAAAAGTCAGATAATAATTCCTAATGTTAGATGTGAATCTATGATAGATACCACTTCCTGAAGAGTCCTGAATGACTGAAGAATTACGGCAGCAACCTATTTAGGTTACCAGTCAAGCTTATAATTTGGCTCATTTATGCACACAGAGCTACTTACATGTATATATGCAGTGACCTGTTCTTCTTGAGAAAAAAGAAAAATTCATAGACATTGAGCTGTTTTTGAACTAAATAAATGCAAATAATGTAACAGTTCTCTATGGCAACATTTCAACCAAATGGAGTTGATTTGCCCAAACAATCATTCCCCAATCTTTTTCTCATGTAAAGGGTGGTAAAGCTGTATAATAGATTGTCACCACTTGGATTTGACTTACAGGTAAAAAAAATTCAGTGAAGGTCAGAAGGTTATTTGGAACAGTGATCTAAAGAAACAATTTTAATTGCACGCCTGCTTGGAAATTAAATGCAGGAGAAAGTGAGGTCTGCAGATGCTGGAGATCAGAGCTGGAAATGTGTTGCTGGAAAAGCGCAGCAGGTCAGGCAGCATCCAGGGAACAGGAGAATCGACGTTTCCTGAAGAAGGACTAATGCCCGAAACGTCAATTAAATGCAGGATACCTGTGCTGTCAATTGACGAAGTGCTGACAAAAAGGGACTCTTGTGATCATAGAACACACCAAGTGCTAGTGGTAGGTTTCAGTTCACAAGAACAGTTTGACCCAGTAGAAGGTCAGCTTGATTTTGGGAAGCCTCCAAGTGGAGAAAATTTGTGTAGAACTGAAAAAAATAGCAGTCTTCAGACCATCAAATTGGAAACAGTTAAGTAAGGATTTTCAAGAGTTTAGATAGGAAAGACACTTTGAGATTGAGTATCTGGAAAAGGACTCTGCCGAGAAACAGGCTGAAACTTGGTTTTGCTTATGTCAACCATGTTATAGTTTATAAATATTTTATTTCTTTGCGCAATAAACTGGCGTTATGTAGTTCAAGAACATTGGCAGATCAGTGAGTAACCACCGTAAATGAATAAATGCAAAAGTTAAGGAATAGTTAACCAAGCTAGGTTTCATCCTGAGATTTGGCTTGGTCGGTATTGCCATTGGCTGGGATCAGAACAAATACAAGTTGTTTCTCAATTTGAAATTTGGCACTCTTGTGTCTCTTCTAATGTGTGCAAGACAATAGCTACTACAGAATGGATTTCAGCAATTCAAGTAAGACATTCAACATTTTCTGAAAGGCAATTAGGAATGACCAATAAATGTTGGACTTGCACATAGAATGGAAGAATTAAAAAAAATTCCAGCAATACTCAAGTTTCATTTTACCATATGAATAAAGAATAATTATTGACCAAGGCATGTGCTAGAACTCTTTGGAACAATGTCATATAATATTTTACATCCACCCGAGAGAGCATCTTAAAATGTCATCTGAAAGATAGGAGTATTACCATGTTGGAGGTGCTATGTATTTTCTCAATGTTTGAGCTGATAAAATTATATTTGACCGCTTTTTATGCTATAAACTTTCATTAAATATCTTTTCCAGTTCCATCCATCTGGTAATTATGATTACTGCAAAACTAAAGAAAAATTTTAAGTTTTTAAATTATTGCGCATGAACTGCCCATTACTGTACATTTCAATTAGAGATTTATTCTGGATCAGTGGTGCTGGAAGAGCACAGCAATTCAGGCAGCATCCGAGGACAGGCAAAATCGACGTTTCGGGCAAAAGCCCTTCATCAGGAATAAAGGCAGAGAGCCTGAAGCGTGAAGAGATAAGCTAGAGGAGGGTGGGGGTGGGGATAGAGTAGCATAGAGTACAATAGGTCAGTGGGGGAGGAGATGAAGGTGATAGGTCAGGGAGGAGAGGGTGGAGTGGATAGGTGGAAAAGGAGCTGGGCAGGTCGGACAAGTCCGGACAAGTCAAGGGGATCATGTTGTTGGAGGTTAGAAACTAGGATGAGGTGGGGGAAGGGGAAATGAGGAAGCTGTTGAAATCCACATTGATGCCCTGGGGTTGAAGTGTTCCGAGGCGGAAGATGAGGCGTTCTTCTTCCATGCGTCTGGTGATGAGGGAGCGGCGGTGGAGGAGGCCCAGCACCTCCATATCCTCGGTAGAGTGGGAGGGGGAGTTGAAATGTTGAGCCACGGGGCGGTTTGGTTGATTGGTGCGGGTGTCTCGGAGATGTTCCCTAAAGCGCTCTGCTAGGAGGCGCCCAGTCTCCCCAATGTAGAGGAGACCGCATCGGGAGCAACGGATACAATAAATGATATTGGTGGATGTGCAGGTAAAACTTTGATGGATGTGGAAGGCTCCTTTAGGGCCTTGGATGGAGGTGAGGGAGGAGGTGTGGGCACAGGTTTTACAGTTCCTGCGGTGGCAGGGGAAAGTGCCAGGATGGGAGGGTGGGTCGTAGGGGGGCGTGGACCTGACCAGGTAGTCACGGAGGGAACGGTCTTTGCGGAAGGAGGAGAGGGGTGGGGAGGGAAATATATCACTGGTGGTGGTGTCTGTTTGGAGGTGGCGGAAATGTCGGCGGATGATTTGGTTTATGCGAAGGTTGGTAGGGTGGAAGGTGAGCACCAGGGGCGTTCTGTCCTTGTTGCGGTTGGAAGGGTTGGGTCTGAGGGCGGAGGTGCGGGATGTAGACGAGATGCGTTGGAGGGCATCTTTAACCACGTGGGAAGGGAAATTGCGGTCTCTAAAGAAGGAGGCCATCTAGTGTGTTCTATGGTGGAACTGCTCCTCCTGGGAGCAGATACGGCGGAGGCGGAGGAATTGGGAATACGGGATGGCATTTTTGCAAGAGGTAGGGTGGGAAGAGGTGTAATCCAGGTAGCTGTGGGAGTCAGTGGGTTTGTAGAAAATGTCAGTGTCAAGTCGGTCGTCACTAATGGAAATGGAGAGGTCCAGGAAGGGGAGGGAGGTGTCAGAGATGGTCCAGGTAAATTTAAGGTCAGGGTGGAATGTATTGGTGAAGTTGATGAATTGCTCAACCTCCTCGCGGGAGCACGAGGTGGCGCCAATGCAGTCATCAATGTAGCGGAGGAAGAGGTGGGGAGTGGTGCCGGTGTAATTACGGAAGATCAACTGCTCTACGTAGCCAACAAAGAGACAGGCATAGCTGGGGCCCATACGTGTGCCCATGGCTACCCCTTTGGTCTGGAGGAAGTGGGAGGATTCAAAGGAGAAATTGTTCAGGGTGAGGACCAGTTCGGCCAAACGAATGAGGGTGTCGGTGGAGGGGTACTGTTGGGAACGTCTGGAGAGGAAAAAACGGAGGGCTTGGAGGCCCTGGTCATGGCGGATGGAGGTGTAGAGGGATTGGATATCCATGGTGAAGATGAGGCGTTGGGGGCCGGGGAAACGGAAGTCTTGGAGGAGGTGGAGGGCGTGGGTGGTGTCTCGAACGTATGTGGGGAGTTCCTGGACTAGGGGGGATAGTACAGTGTCGAGGTAGGTAGAGATGAGTTCAGTGGGGCAGGAGCATGCTGAGACAATGGGTCGGCCAGGGTGGTCAGGCTTGTGGATCTTGGGAAGGAGGTAGAACCGGGCAGTGCGGGGTTCCCGGACTATGAGGTTGGAAGCTGTGGGTGGGAGATCTCCTGAGGTGATGAGGTTCTGTGTGGTTTGGGAGATGATGGTTTGGTGATGGGGGGTGGGGTCATGGTCAAGGGGGCGGTAGGAAATTAGAGATTTATGTTCATTCACTTTGTGGTATATCATCCCAGATCACCACAATTACAATTTCTTATAATTATAAATTAAATCTTACTCTTGCCCTTCTATAGAACATTCTGACTCAATACTAGCCCCACTCAACATTTTGGTACAAATCAAGCTGTTAATTGTCAGGTTTGTGTAAGTGATGTCCAATGGACATTGGTACTATGTGAAAGAAACTGGAGCGGAAATTGATACAACTTTTCTCTATTCATATTTTAAATCTCCATTTAGGTTGCAATTATTAATGAATCATTACAATGGATACAGAAGTGCCAGCTGAAATAAGGCACATTTGTGGAAGAAAAATAACTGAGTATGAAATAAATATGCAGGTGGACAGGAAGACACAGAGATAACCTAAACACCAATAATTTGCAACTACATAGTGGTGTTCATCCTGTGAGAGAGCATTTTTGAATTGAAGAAGCCATGTGTTCACAGGGTCTGTTCGTTCAGAGATGGAACATAATTCCAACTGTGCATTAGTGCACTTATTATCAACATTGCTGGGAGTATTTGTTTTTCCTCAAAACATAACACATTGCGACATTGAACAAAAAAAAACAGACTTCCCTCTTATAGCTTCAGACGTTGTCTCGAATCTTCAATGTACAGTTGAACTATGTTCTACACTTTTGCTTGCAACATTCCAGTACAATACCCACAACAGTAGGGATACCACTTTGGTTCAAAATTGAGACAAATAATTCCTTTTCCCACCCCATAGAAGGTACAGAAATGTCCAAACAGCTGACCATGGCCATTTCCAGCCAGTAAATCATGCCAAATCCAATTGATGAACCCAGTCAACTCAGCTCTATTTGTACTTAATTTCCTTACTGAGCAGGGATGGTTGAAAAAGCAGTGTGATTTAACTCTCCTGAAATCAGGCCCACAAATATCAAAAAGCCACAATAGCTTGACAGACCTATAAATAGCTTCCACAGTATCACGAAGATGGTTACATGGTAACTTGATCCATGTCTTTGAAATTTTAAGATAATCCAGGAACACACTGCTTATTTACTTTAGAGTTTAATCTATAAAGAAGAAGAACAGAATTAGAAAGCCATGGGTAGGACAAAATATAAAAAGTTCCTTCATTGACTGGCCCTTCAAAGAACAGCAGATATCTGCAAGTAAACTGCATTAATTACGTCCTTTGAAATAGACCTGGGTGAATATTTATACTAACAAGAGTTGATAGTTAAATGACTATCAAAAATTCAATGGATCCTTGAGCTCAGCTCGTGGGAATCTCATCTGCAATTGGTTAACACTGAATAATTCATAGACTAATGTTTAATTAATAACATGCAGTTTTTGGTTTTCCTAATGGGCATGGAAGAATTTTGTAGATGTTCAGCTGCAGTTTTTTTAAAATCATGCTGCACTAAGAGAAATGGTGTGCAAACGTATTAAGCATTCTCAAGAGATTTAGATAAATTGACATAAAAACTATGTGGAAATATGATGAAACATCATACACACACAGTTAAAGAGATAACAAAAGAATAACACAGTAGACAAAGCATGTCACCATCAGGCAAAATTAGAGTCTCCAGTTTGAATAAAAGAATTAGCAAAAGCATTAGAGCTGTTTAGGGAAAAAATTAATGCCACATTAGTCCAAAACAAATACTGTATAGAAAGGAACCACTGGCCTACAAGATAACCACTTGCTTGGTTACAAAGAGTCTATAGTACAGAAACAGGCCATGCAGCTGAAGTGCTGTTGCTTATGGCCATTCAGCCAAAGTACTATTGCTTATGCTCTACACAAATGTCCTTTTCCCTTCTGTAATCTTTAACCATTCTATTTCTTGCACCATGTGTTTTTTGATTTTCCTATTCAATACACCAATGCTAACACCCTGAACTACACTTTCTGGTATGAAGTTCCACATTCTGCCCACTTTTTGGCTAAAGCACGTTTATGGATTTCCTATTGAATTTATGCCAGACATCATGTCATTATGCACCCTATCCTATCCTTTCTCAATGCTAGATCTGAGGGAAAGAGAGAGAAAGGGAGAAAGAGAGAAAGGGAGAAAGAGAGAAAGGGAGAAAGAGAGAGAGAGAGAGAGAGAGAGAGAGAGAGAGAGAGAGAGAGAGAGAGAGAGAGGGGATTTGTAACTCGGGTGCTTGTTGTTGTGGTTCTGTTCGCCGAGCTGGGAATTTGTGTTGCAGACATTTCGTCCCCTGTCTAGGTTACATCCTCAGTGCTTGGGAGCCTCCTGTGATCTTTCCTCCGGCATTTATAGTGATTTGTACCTGCTGCTTCCAGTTGTCAGTTCCAGCTGTCCGCTGCAGTGGCCGGTATATTGGGTCCAGGTCGATGTGCTTATTGATTGAATCTGTGGATGAGTGCCATGCCTCTAGGAATTCCCTGGCTGTTCTCTGTTTGGCTTGTCCTATAATAGTAGTGTTGTCCCAGTCGAACTCATGTTGCTTGTCATCTGCGTGTGTGGCTACTAAGGATGGCTGGTCATGTCATTTCGTGGCTAGTTGGTGTTCATGGATGCGGACTGTTAGCTGTCTTCCTGTTTGTCCTATGTGGTGTTTTGTGCAGTCCTTGCATGGGACTTTGTACACTACGTTGGTTTTGCTCATGCTGGGTATCGGGTCCTTCGTCCTGGTGAGTTGTTGTCTGAGAGTGGCTGTTGGTTTGTGTGCTGTTATGAGTCCTAGTGGTCGCAGTAGTCTGGCTGTCAGTTCAGAAATCTATTTGATATATGGTAGTGTGGCTAGTCCTTTGAATTGTGGCATGTCCTCATTCTGTTGTCTTTCCCTTAGGCATCTGTTGATGAAATTGCGGGGGTATCCGTTTTTGGCGAATACATTGTAGAGGTGTTCTTCCTCTTTTTGCAGTTCTGGTGTACTGCAGTGTGTTGTGGCCCTTTTGAACAGTGTCTTGATGCAACTTCTTTTGTGTGTGTTGGGGTGGTTGCTTTCGTAGTTTAGGACTTGGTCTGTGTGTGTGGCTTTCCTGTATATCTTTGTGGTGAAATCTCCGTTCGGTGTTCTCTGTACCATCACGTCTAGGAATGGGAGTTGGTTGTCCTTTTCTTCCTCTCTAGTGAATCGGATTCCTGCGAGTGTGGCGTTGATGATCCGGTATGTGTTCTCTATTTCTGTGTTTTTAATGATTACAAAGGTATCATCAACATATCTGACCCAGAGTTTGGGTTGAATTTGCGGTAAGACTGTTTGTTCTAATCTTTGCATTACCGCTTCTGCTACGAGTCCAGAGATGGGTGAGCCCATGGGTGTGCCGTTGATTTGTTCATATATTTGGTTGTTGAATATGAAGTGTGTTGTGAGACACAGGTCCAGTAGTATGCTGTCTTTGTTGATAGGTTCCCCGTCCTGTTGTCTGTTCTGTATGTCCAGCAGGTTGGCTATTGTTTCTCTGGCTAGGGTTTTGTCGATAGAGGTGAACAGTGCCGTTACATCGAATGAGACCATAGTTTCTTCCTTGTCTATGTGTATATTTCTGATGATGTCCAAGAATTCCTGTGTTGACTGTATAGTGTGTCTGGATCCGCTGATCAGGTGTTTCAGTTTCTGCAGTAGTTCTTTCGCCAGTTTGTGTGATGGTGTCCCTGGTAGTGATACTATGGGTCTGAGTGGGATGTTTGGTTTGTGCACTTTAGGTAGTCCATAGAATCTGGGGGTGTTGTTGCTTTCAGGTTTCATTCTCTGTAGGTCAAACCTGGTTATCTGTCCGTTTTTTTGTAGTTTCCTCAGTGTGTTGTTTATCCTATTGGTGAGCTGTGGGGTGGGGTCAAACTCCCTCTTTTGGTAGGTGTTGGTATCTGCAAGTAGTTGTGCTTTTTGGATGTACTCTGCTTTGTCCAGGATGACCGTCCTTCTGCCTTTGTCTGCTGGTGGTATGATTATGTTCTTATTGTTTCTTAGTGCTTCCCTCTCCTTGGTGTTGAGGTTATGTGTTTGTCTTTTCCTTGTTATCAGGGGTCTTGATGCAACTTCTTTTGTGTGTGTTGGGGCGGTTGCTTTCGTAGTTTAGGACTTGGTCTGTGTGTGTGTGGCTTTCCTGTATGTCTTTGTGGTGAAATCTCCGTTCGGTGTTCTCTGTGCCATCATGTCTAGGAATGGGAGTTGGTTGTCCTTTTCTTCACTTGTCTCACTGTTTGTTGTGTCGCTTCTGTCAGTCCATTGTTTCTGAGTGTGCATTCTAGTGCTGCTTGGAAGTCTGCTGTCTTGGCGTCCCTGTGGTTGTAGTTGAGTCCGTTGGCCAGTATTGTTCTTTCTGTGTCCGTGAGCTATCTGTGGGAGAGGTTTCTAATCCAGGAGTGTATTGTGGTGTCTCCTCTGTTGTGTGTTAGTCCATCCCTGGACTCATAGCAGAAGCGGTAATGCAAAGATTAGAACAAACAGTCTTACCGCAAATTCAACCCAAACTCTGGGTCAGATATGTAGATGATACCTTTGTAATCATTAAAAACACAGAAATAGAGAACACACACCGGATCATCAACGCCACACTCGCAGGAATCCGATTCACTAGAGAGGAAGAAAAGGACAACCAACTCCCATTCCTAGACGTGATGGTACAGAGAACACCGAACGGAGATTTCACCACAAAGACATACAGGAAAGCCACACACACAGACCAAGTTCTAAACTACGAAAGCAACCGTCCCAACACACACAAAAGAAGTTGCATCAAGACACTGTTCAAAAGAGCCACAACACACTGCAGTACACCAGAACTGCAAAAAGAGGAAGAAGAACACCTATACAATGTATTTGCCAAAAACGGATACCCCCGCAATTTCATCAACAGATGCCTAAGGGAAAGACAACAGAATGAGGACATGCCACAATTCAAAGGACTAGCCACATTACCATACATCAAAAAGATTTCTGAACTGACAGCCAGACGACTGCGACCACTAGGACTCATAACAGCACACAAACCAACAACCACTCTCAGACAACAACTCACCAGAACGAAGGACCTGATACCCAGCATGAGCAAAACCAACGTAGTGTACAAAATCCCATGCAAGGACTGCACAAAACACTACATAGGACAAACAGGAAGACAGCTAACGGTCCGCATCCATGAACACCAACTAGCCACGAAATGACATGACCAGCCATCCTTAGTAGCCACACACGCAGATGACAAGCAACATGAGTTCGACTGGGACAACACTACTATTATAGGACAAGCCAAACAGAGAACAGCCAGGGAATTCCTAGAGGCATGGCACTCATCCACAGATTCAATCAATAAGCATATCGACCTGGACCCAATATACCAGCCACTGTAGCGGACAGCTGGAACGGACAACCGGAAGCGGCAGATACAAATCACTATAAACGCCGGAGGAAACATCACAGAAACGCTTCACAGGAGGCTCCCAAGCACTGAGGATGTCACCTGGACAGGGGACGAAACGTCTGCAACACAAATTCCCAGCTTGGCAAACAGAACCACAACAGAGATAGGAGGCCCTGCAATAAGGATTTTTGGAGGTAGGTCGCAGATTGAAAAGCATGACTGAAAAGGTTGTCATTTCTCCCAGTGCCACATAGTAGCGACTAAAGGAATAGGCAGATAGAGAGTGACTGAAGAGTTGGGGTATGAAAGTGAGCTTTAGGTTCCTGGATCCATTTATGGGGAAGGTGAAACCTGCAAAGGAGCACTTCGACCAGAGCAGGGCCAACATTCCTACAGGGTCAAGTTAAGGCACAAGGATTGTGGCAAAGCTAGAAATCATTTATTTTAACGCAAGGAGGTTTTCAAAATGAGTCGAGGGTGTTCATCTTAAGGAATGAAGCCAGGCAAGTGATAGAAGTAGCAATGGAGGAGCATTTCAGTGATAGTGACCATAATTCGGTAAGTTCTAAGGTATTAGAACAGTACTAATATTCCAGAGCCACAGGTTAATATCCTGGCGAATGAGTTCAAATCTCACCATGGCAAATAGTGAAACTTGATTTAGAAAATCTGGAATAAAAAGCTAATCTAATATCGATTGTCATGGAAACCCATCTGGCTTACTTTAGGGAAGGAAATCATACTGCATTGTTGTGAAGTCTAGAGTCAAATATAGGTCAGACCAGGTAAGATGGCAGATTTCATTCTGTGAATGACATTCATGAACCAGTTGGGGTTTTTATGACAATTGATGTTCACATTCACCATTGCAGGACATATCAGAAGCATACATAATGATGTCAGAGTTATATGAGGAGGAAGACTGAGCTGGGAGGGAGTAGAAGCTCATCATATTTTAAATCAAAGTGTAAAAAGAGTGTCCTTGTAGAAATCAGAATAATGTTGAGTCTGGTAACTCTTCATCAGAACTGGACTCAAAACATTAACTCTGATTTCTTCCTGACAGATGCTGTCAGACCTGCTGAGTTTCTCGAGCAATTTGTTTTTGTTCCAGATTGGTACATTAATTTACACTGTAGGATCCATTGCTAATAAGTGTTAGCAAGACAGGGCATTGATGAGAATGCAGCACAAATGAAAAAGTGTTAAGGGCAAGTGAATGTTGACGTTTAGTATTGAATGGGTGAAGAGTAATAGAAGGAATGGACGTCTGGGTAAAGCATGGATTTGTTCAGTAACGCTCTTTTTAAACTGGCAAAGGAATTATGCTTATGGAATATGGAAGGTAAAAGTGAATTGTGACCAAGTCATATTTATGGAGGAAAGACAAGGCTTTGTCAGACCTTCTACAAGCCAGAGAAGAGTTAATGTTGGAGAAAGCAGTGTAAATCATGAGGTGAATGGAACATCTGGGAAAAGATGCACCATGGAAAGTATTGAGTAAAGTGATTCAGTTTGCAGCTGTAAAGAAGAAAACATGTACTAGCTGAAGCTTGATAAAATGGGAAAAAGACATGAACAGCTGCCATTTTGGAGTGTTTTCGATGTGTAAGAAACAAGCCGCACCAACAGAAATACTACCCTGTAGAGAAACACAATGCTTCATGCGTGCAAAAGTAGGTCATTTTAAAGCAAACTCTAATTTCAAAACGTGGACAGTTGGAAAACAAGGGGAAAAATTCTTCAGTAATATCACATCTAAGAGGCTGAAAAACCATGAGATTGGAAAATAAACTTTTTTTGGAGAAAACAGTGATTCTGAAAACATATAATGGAGTCAAACTGGATGTAAGTAGATACTCACAGAATTTAAACTCAATGCAGGTGATGTTTTGGTAATAGATACAGAGAAGGCAGGGGGGAACTCAGCATGTCTGGCAGCATCTGTGAACAGAGAAACAAGAGTTAACTTTTCAAGTTTGGTAGGAATCCTCCTGAGTTCTGAAGAGAAGTCATACCAGACTTGTAATGTTAACTCTGTTTCTCTCACAACAGATGCTGCCAGGCCTGCTGAGTTCCTCCTGCCTTCTGGGTTTGTTTCAGAATTCCAACATCCATGGTATTTTGCTGATTTTCTCCATGTTTCCTTATTCTCAGATCACTTTAAATGTCTGAAATGACCATCATCCATGAAATTGTTATAAATAATAGGTCAACAAATAACTAAACTCCAAAAATGACAATGCTTTCTACTGAGCAGAAGCCAAGATTAATTTTGCAGATGTAGAGTTAGCAAATTAGTTTTGAATTCAGTTCCCAAAGTTGTTCTCAGGATTAGGGAAACTGAAGAGAGAACATGTCATATCACTCCCTATAGGATTCTACTAAACAAATCTGCTTAAAACACACCAAAAAATGTGGTTCACCTACTCCTGGTGAAAGTTAAAGAATAAACAGAGAAAATGCTGTGATACGGAGTGAATTCACCAGTTATTATGCAACAAGATGGTTTTCAAGTAAACATCACACAACACCAGGTTGTAGTCCAACAGGTTTAATTGGAAGCACTAGCTTTCGGAGAGATGCTCCTTCATCAGGTGGTTGAAGAAGCAGCGCTCCAAAAGCTAGCGCTTCCAATGAAACCTGTTGGACTATCACCCGGTGTTTTCTGATTTTTAACTTTGTACACCCCAGTCCAATACCAGCATCTCCATACCATTTTCAAGTAATCCTGCCAAAACCAAACAGTTTGACAAAAATATTGAGAGAATTTAACTCAGTTAAACAAAGCAGGAAGAGAAGATGAGATTCACCTCATGTCTCTATGGATGAATGTCGAGCAAAACTAATGAAGTCACTGGATGCTAAAAAGTGGATTTGGCAATTATCTCTGGATGAAGACTGAAAAGGTTAACAATAATTTTGTTATACTTCTCAGGCATTATTGTTTCAACACATTACCTTTTGGATTCTCATTTTGCTCAAATTTTTTTTCAGAAAATCATACCCAACACATTTGTATAGTGGCCACATGCAAAGTTCAAACTTGCATTTCTAAGTTTGCTGATACAAAGAGATCATAAAGTTCTGGTTTGAATTTTATTCAGCAGTGTACCAGAGCAGTCTTGAAAAACACCAAAGGCAACAAAATTCAAGCAGGACAAACTAGTAATCAAAGCTAATACAAGCACAATCAGCTTCCGATCCACAGTCTCAGGTTTGGTTCTAAGTTATGGCATGCTACTATTTGGGCAACCCAGTGTAATGGAAGGAGTGAGGTCCTTCTGTGACAAATGATCCTTTAGCTATGAATTGAAAATGTCTAAAGACAAAGTTCATAAAATGAAATGAAATGGATCAAATGTATCTCTATCCATGATGCCCAAAGCAAGTCTATCACACAAATAGCTTTGACATATCCACTTGAATAGACTGTTACTATATATTTCAACATGACAATTTCAATGAATTTTGCACTACCTGGTAGCTACCCAAGGTATTTCTAAATAAGTTTCATCAAATAAACGGGACTTGCATAATAGAGGTAAATTACATTTCGAATTTAAACAATTTCAAACTTTGAAAACATTCCTATAGGTGCAAGGCTTTATCGAATAGAACACAATTTCTCAAGTGCTAATCAGCTGATGATCACAATACAAACTAAATTGACTAACTTTGAAAAAAGCTATTCTTGTAAGTGCAGAGCATTGTGAAGGCCTTTGCGCTGATGCAGACTTCTTCTGAAGACAATACCAGACTTTTAAAACAAGAATCTATTCCTGCAAAATGTTCCATTATTAGAACTATGGAGCATTTGTACGGTGCCCTTAAACCATGATGCTAATGCCAGTAGCAAGGACAGAGTTGCCAAATTAAACAACAAAAAAGGACCACCGATTCAATGATTGATTGGACAGCAAGAATTGTCCTGAGGAAAAAATAGCACACTTCAAATTTAAAATGAGGAATGAGAAAATTGCCACTGATGAATTCTAATCAGCAGCTAACCTGCAGAAGGAAACAATTGAAAGGACTGCAATACACAGGTACAATCAATATATGAAGAGCTAACAAACTGGAAAAGGATGAAAAATGCTGCTGGCCATGTCAGAAAAACCTTTCCCAACTACCCACAAATCACCTCCACACACAGAGCAGTGGGCCTGTATAGACAATAATCATCAATGGTGACAGTATTTTTGGAATCCTTTCAGTGTTTGCTAACAAAAAATATATTGTAGGTGAAGTCCCTGCACCCCAGTGCTCTCTTAATGCTAATAGAAGCCATTATTGTTGCTGTATACAGCATGTAGAAATTCACATTAGAGTAGGAATATCAGCCTAAATTATTGGGTGCTGAGAGTATGGTGCTGGAAAAGCACAGATCAGGCAGCAAGCGAGGAGCAAGAGAATTGATGTTTCGGACATGAGGGGCTTATGTCCGAAACGTCGGATGCTGCCTGACCTGTGTGCTTTTCTAGCAACACACTCTGGACTCTGATCTCCAACATCTGCAGTCCTGACTTTCTCCTAAATTGTTGGGTGGTCAATATCTCTGTAGTTGTAGGAGAGCATTGATAGAACAAAGGCCAGTGCATTCCATTAGCTGCAGTGTTCAGGGTCCTTTGAGACTGAGGAATGGTAACCACAGAAAGAGGTAAGAGATGAGAGAGTGGAAACATACCAAGTACTAATGTAACCATTTAGTCTTAAATTAAAATTGGTGTGCTAATACTTGTTTTCAGATCAAGTCTATCGCACCTTTCAGTTAAATAATCGCTGATTTGTCATGCGGCATCATTTTTGAGGGATCGGGTGAAGAAGAAAACACACCAAGACGACTTTGGCACACAAAGAAAAAGACAGTCAACATCAGCAGACGAATGGGAAAGTGGTGACAATATTCACATAAAATGGGGGACAAAAAGAACAGGATGGAAGATGAGGGCTCCTTTGAAATGTCTTGGGAAGGATGAGGAGAACAAATTTAAATACTAGAATGGGAGAAA
Source organism: Chiloscyllium plagiosum (assembly GCF_037043375.1). Lineage (NCBI taxonomy): Eukaryota > Metazoa > Chordata > Chondrichthyes > Orectolobiformes > Hemiscylliidae > Chiloscyllium > Chiloscyllium plagiosum. The sequence goes on along the minus strand of NW_028270157.1, from coordinate 61,696,151 downwards.
GAAAGAGAGAGTTAGAGAGAGAGCGAGAGAGAGAAAGTTACCAGTTTATGCATAAGAATAGTGTGAACAGTACCAGGTTCAATTTAGAAAGTGATGATCTGTTAATAAAACAAATCAGCATTTAGATTTTCAGAATTAAGAAGCTGTCCATTACAACGTTTAAATGTGCTTAGAATTAGTCAAAACATAATTTTTCATGTTAAAAAAGAGCAGCAGCGCTTACAATTACGTTACATCCAAAATAAATTTTCTGGCAAAATTTTATGCATTTGGGTTTTGTTTCCTTTCCAATACAAATACAAAAAATCTGAGTTTGTCTAAAACTTAAATTAAAAAGGCAGTGCAACAACTTAAATTTTCAGTCTGCAGGCTTATATTCAGGCAATTTTGAGTTGTCAGCTTTTTTGAGCATTGTGTCAGCATTTGCAAGTTTTGTGGCTTGGCATTTATGGCCAAGGAAAATTTACAGTAACATTTTAGCTTGCATATAGATTGACAGAAATGAATGCATTTGCAGGCAATTACTGAGACCACATGTTGAATGCAATATTGAAATTTTATTTCACAATGTAGTTGCCCACAACTATTAATCAGCAGTAATGTGGAAGCAGACCACTTTGATTTGGTTATATATGAGTAATGAACCAGAAGTAGCAATCTTGTTTTAAGGGAGCATCATGAGAATACAATGACAAAAACTGACTGAACTCATGAACTCATCTGAAAGAGACAGAAGGGTAAATTAGCAATGGTTGTCCCAACTAGTGTGGGAGCGAGGATGAAGACACTACTATTTTAGACTTGGGACAATTATGGTTTTTAGAACAATCCACAAAATGTTGGTTCATGCAAAATATTGTCAAAATATGCAACAGTACCACACAAAGTTAGAGGGAAAAACAGAAAAATGCCTACTTAAAACAGAGATTAATTGTTACATGGAAAATGTTGAGACAGAAAAGACAAAAGAATTAGGATTTAAAATGTTAGCTGCCATCATGATGGAGCAAACTTGAGAACATGTTTATTTATGTTCATTGACAAGGCAATTACACATCCCAATGTAAGATTCACTGCCGACTTCAACCTACAATATCATAATTAAAGAGAAAGGAAACTTAGATTTCACAACTATAGCAAGCCCAAAGCACTTTTCCAGTTTACCCATTAGACTAGGAAATGTCACAGCTAATTTGCACACAGTAAGCTCTCAAATACAGCACTATGCAAACAACCAAATTATGGTTCTTTTACTGACTTTGATAGATGGGTAAATATTGGCCAGAACATTGGGGGATAACTTCTATAACTCTTCTGCAAAATAGTTCTATGAGATCTTTTATGTCCTCCTTAAGAGGATTTTTTGGGTTTCAGTTTAACATCTCATTTCAAAGCTTTGGCACCTACAATAACGTAACATGCCCTCAGTATTACACTGGGTTTGATTTTGTTTCATAAAAATTCCTGGAATGAAACCAACAGCCCTGTGGCTCAGAGTGTCACTAAATACAAAGGGCAATTCACTCTGGAATATTTACGCTTTGAAATTGTAATGTTATATTGTGAAATTGTAACTTTAAGCATTTTTTAAACATGACCGCTCATATCACTTATTTCCTAAATACACAGGTTAACAGTGCCACCTCAATACAGAACAATTGTACAAAGATTTGGATTTATTAGATGCCTTTCACAACCTCAAGAAATTCCAATTACAGGCAATGATGCATTCTTGATGTATGATCAGGTTGGATAGAGTCAGCACAGATTTACAAAAGGGAAATCATGGTTGTCAAATCTACCTGAACTTTTTGAGGATGAAAGTCAGAGCTGATGAGGGAAAACCAGTGAATGTGGTTTATTTGGACTTTCAGAAGCTTTCGACAAAGTCGCACCTCAGAGATCAGCATGTAAAATGAAATCAGATGGGATTGGGGGCGTGTGTATGGAGATGAATAGAAACTGCTTGGGTATCAGGGGACAAAGAATAAGAATAAATGAGTCTTTTTCTGAATGGCAGGCAGTGACAGAGAGTGGGGGTGGGGGGTCATATCTGTAGGGATGAGTGCTAGGACTTCTAGCTACTTACAATACATATTAATGATTTACATGCAAAACTTAAATGTAATATCTCTAAATTTGCATATGAGACAAAATTGGGTGGAAGTGCACAGTTGCTTCAGTGAGATTTGGATAAACTGATTGAATGGACAAATGCGTAACAGATACAGTATAAACATAAGGTTATTCACTTAGGGAGCAAAAAATAAAAGTGGATTATCTGAATGGCTATAAATTGAGAGAGCAGAAGTGCGAAATGTCCTGGGTCTCCTCATACACGAGTCGCTGAATGTAAGTTTGCAGAGGAGGCAGGTAGTGAAGACAGCAAATGGCATGATGTCCTTCACAGTGAAAGAATTTGAGAACAGGGACAGGGATATAAATGCCTTGGTGAGACCACACCTGAAATACTGTGTTCTGGTTTCCTTTGAGGGAGGACAGCAAAGGTTTTCCAAACGGATGCCTGGGATGGCAGGACTGATGTATGTGCAGTAGTTGGGAAGGGAGGGAGGGAGGGTGCGAGAGCGAGAGCGAGAATCTTTTAGAAACCTGTAGAATGCCATGAGGTAGATGCAGGAAGGATATTTCTGAAGGCAGAAGAGTCCAGAACCAGAAGCCACAGTTTAACGCTATGGGTTAAATCTATTAGGACAAAGATAAGGTGAAATTTCTTCATCAAGAGTGTGATGAGCTCATGGAAGTTGCAAGCAATTGAAGCCAAAACATTGTATGATTACAAGACGGAGTTGAATATCGCACTTGAGCCAAATGGTCAAAGGAAATGGGGGGAAAAACAGGAGCAGGGTATTGAGTTGGATAATCATATTGAATGGCAGAGCAAGCTTGAAGGGCTGAATGGCCTTCTCCTGTTCATATTTTCTATGCTTTTGTGTTTGTAATGTAAGAAATATATTGTGGATCTGGTACGTGGCCCTGCTCGATTCTCAGATACTCAATCATTTGAATATCCTATGTAGAAAATCCAAGATAACAATAGCCTTTCATGGAAGTGGGCATAAATTTACCCATCTGCATAACACACCTATCCAAATAGGCAATGCTGGATCCTCAGGACAATGCCTTGGTTTAATATTTAATTCATTTGTTTTTGGTGGGATTTATTTCCACTGATCGCAATAGGACAATAACATGTCTAGGAGGCCTGTCCTAGTTGCAGAACTTGCAGTCTGAGTTATAGTTTACTTTAATGGTGCTCTATTGTGCCTCAGAAATCACAGCATGTTGAATACTCACTTAAATCCTATCTTGTAGGGTTTGTTTTAGTTGCTGCCCTAAACAGGAGTCCCTCCAACTGAAAGTACATTGTCACTCACTGGTGTTGATCCAGTGAGTAACATGTCAAAATTATGAGTAGCGCAGCTTTTATTTTCTACCATATACAACTGATACAGTAAAAACAAGACAACATTCCTCCAGGTAATGAGGGTGCTACATGGAACAGCACAAACCACACAATTGTACACGGCATAAAGTGCATAAGAAATGCAAAACACACAAGTTACAATGTAACAGAAGAATCATAGATAATAGACATTTTTCCAGCAGCAATACAAAAGAATTTCAGATGAGAAAGAGTCCGAGTATACTGTGTTAAGGAGCCTGATGGCTTGGGGGAAGAAACAGTCTAGCCGTTACAGACTGTACACTCTGGTATCTTCTGCCAGATGGCAGGAGGGAGAAGAGTTGGACTGAGGGGTATGTGGGGTCTTCCACAATGCTCTTAACCTTATGCACAATACTGCATGTGGAGTATATGTCTGTATTTGGTAGCGGGGGGGGGGGGGGGGGGGGGGGGAAGAGGAGGAAAGAGAGACCCCAATGATCTTCTCAGCTGTCCTCACTATCTGTTGGAGGGTCTTATAATCCGAGACGGTGCAATTCCCCAACTCTCAATGAACCCTCCGTAGAATGTGGTGAGGATGGAGGGTGGCAGATGGCCTTTCCTAATCCTGCTTAGAAAGTAGAGATGCTGGTGGGCTTTCTTGGCTATAGAGCTGGTGTTGAGGCTCCAGATGAGATCCTCCATTAGGTGTACACCAAGAAATTTCGTGCTCTCCACGGGGGAGCCGTCGATGTCCAGTGGAGAGTGGTCGCTCCATGCCCTTCTGAAGTTAACAGCCATCTTTTTAGACTTGTCCACGTTCAGAGACAGTTTGTTGGTCTGCACTAGTGTGCTGTACTCTGTCATTGTTCCTTGTGCCTTGCCTTGTGATGAGAATGTACTACATATTTATGATGCTCTAATCCCTAAAAATAAATTTAAGGCTGACTGGCCACTTTTCCTGGTACAGACACATTTATTCTCATTAGGAGTGACTGAGCTTCTTAAAATTGAAAACTCACATTTTCTGACTAACAATTTGTATTTATAACCAACAAACACAAAATGATTCCAAAATACTTCATAGTAGGATCACCTGCCAAAAATCGACACTTTAGTCAATTGAGCAAGTGACTAAAATCTTGGTCAGTTAGATATTTAAAAAGTAGGAAAGAGTTGAGGAGAATAAATTGCAGTTTGTGGGCTAGTGCTGAAAACTCAGCTACCAGTATTAGGTAGAAAGACATCAGGAATGTGCAAATGGCAAGAGTTGGAGAAATACAAAGTCTTCAGAAGGTTGTAAGCCTGAAGAAAGTCACAAAGAAAAGGAAGGACAAGGACATATAGAGGGATTTAAACACAATGTTGAGACCTTCTAGAATCAAAGCATTAACAGGCCAGCAGCCAATGTATATCAGCAAGCATGTGAGTGAGTGATGGATGTACAGAATGATGAGCATTAGATAGCAAGCAGCAGAATTGTGTGTTAAATTAAGGTTATAGGGACGGCATGAATTCAGTGTCTGCAGGTTAAAGGAAATTTGACAAAGAACTGAAGCTTTAACATCCTTATAATTTAGTCCACTGGAAAGAGTCATCAAACTAAAATATACTTTTGCTGTGAACTTCTTAGCTAAATAATACTAGTGTACTGCAAGAAAAATGCTTAGCTAAGAAGCTCAAAGTTGGAAAACAAGGAAATAGTACCCAAGGCGCAGCTCTTTGAGGGATACTGGGCATACATTGAATCATTGAACCTCTCAGATGTCCCAATTGTCAGACATATTCCAACATATATCACAAAAAGAACATCTGTTGTATCCAAGTTTTTAAGAATAATTCCCTTTTAGTTGGAGAGTAAAATAAAAAAAAACTCAATAGAGGAGATTTTCAATCAAAACTAGTTTACAAAGAGGACGTAAAATCTGGCATACATTGGTCTTCTGACATCATTTGTGAGCGCTAGGGGTGTTGGCAGGTTGTTCCACTCAAACAAATATACATTAACGATGTTCGATACTAATATTCAATTCTCTCTCTCTAGACAGATTCTCATAGACAGATCTGTATTTGCCGTTCTGGAAATGCACAGTTCAAACATGTAACCCAGGTTTGGGAGGTTAACACTTGCACTGACCAATGATCTTTCACAGTCCAACTGAATCAGGTATGGAAATGTTGCATCTTGGGAAGGATGTATCAAATTTAGAGGTGGTATAGAGCAGATTCACTCCAACAACACCATTCCTTAAAAGGAATTAAAGGATCTATCAAAGAATGTCTTTGTTAAACCAACTTTTCCCTAAGTCTGGTATCTATGAACTGATGTGCACCACTTTACAAGAGCAAGAAGTGACTTAGGAGAACGAAGAATCTAATATGAATGGAATTAAAGAATGAGGAGAGGTGGTATAAGTTTAGTTTGCATTCTCTAATGTTTAGAAGATGGATGTTTAAAAATGATAATAGGGTAGATTCAAAGAAATTTCTTCCTTTTAAAATTAGAACTGGCCTGTTCTAGACACGAAGCATTCCTACACAAATCTGAAAATCCCTGCCCAAAAAGAACAACTGAGTTTTGTTTAGTAAGAGTACAAAGAGATATATATATCGAAGGTGAGTAAGTGAAGTTGGTGCAAAGTTCAAAAATGATCAAACTGGATGACAGAAAACAGACACTGACTGGCCTATGCACTTTGTAACACGAACGATTGGAAGAAACAGCAAACTGAAAAACCTCAGCATTTCAGCACAGAAGCTCACTAAATCACTTGCAGGCAGTTAACTGTCTTCTCAAAACTCACTAACAGTTAACTGTATCTCCTTTTAATTTTGTGTCAATTCTATTCAATCAAATAGAAAGATAACAACAGCATGCAGGGATCTGATACATTTCATTTCCAAACATGGTCAAACATTAATGCTTGCAATCAGCCAAATCAGTGTCACCCATTAACAATTGTCAGCCATATCAGGAAAAGGAGCAATCCCTCCCAACACAGCCCCAGTTCCAGTAAACAGTGTCATAATTTTTTCTTGTGCAGTCACTCATTGTACGGAACCAGAAGCTATTTATTACAAAAAGAAGCAATTTGTGACTCTCAGGTTCAAATGGTATTCCTTGCTGAGGTAAAAACTGCTGGCAAATCATTGAGTAAAAAAGGCTGCATTTACGGTATATCTAGAGTAGCATCTTTCTGCATGGGTTACGAACAGGGTCACATCTGCAGCACCCGACTACTCTGTTGACAGAAAATGTAATCAATTTTTTATTACGTCCTCAGGCAAGCCACTACCATTGCAAAAAGAAAACAAAAAAAATGGATACAACCATATGATACAAAACCGTTTTTACTGCCGCTTGCTATTGAGCTTCGAGTGAGCAATAATGAAACTGATTGTCTGTAGCAAATGACCTCCAAGGCTAGTGGAACAAAAAAAGACTTCCATACTCCCCTGAGGTGGAGTAAGAATTTCCCGACCCCCTGGAGTAGTTTGCACTCTGCAAAATAAATAACAGGGAATAATTCATAAATGCAGGGAGTGTGTACAGTGTTTGCAGAATGTTCAGGGAATTATTTCACTGCTTGAATGATTTTGGTCTGTCCCCATCCCTCACTCATGGGTGTATCATTCCTTTGTTCCATTCCTAACCCAGAACCATTTATATTAGCCTCTTTGTTCTTTAAAGTCATTTCTTGCTCTTGTAAAGCGAGGAGGTCAGTTCATGGACACCAGATTTAAGGAAAAGTTGGTTTAAACAAAGACATTCTTTGATAGGAAAAAATTTACAGGTTCTGATAACTATGCTCAAGAAGCTCTGAATATTGTTCTGTCCCTTACTGCTTCTTCATTCCATACCCTGAAAGTCATTTATTTTTCTTCCCCTTATTTGTTCTTTTATAGCTTCCCACCTTTCCTCTATCTTTCTCTAAGAAATGTAATTATGAAAAAATGTTTACTGGAAATGGGAAGCAGAGACCATGGGAAAATGCCTATACTGTACTGTGCCATCATGAATTTTCTGGTGTGAATTCAGTCACTTCACCTCACCAGATCCATTCTAGCCCAGACTCCTGTGTGCATGAGAGCACGTGTGTGTGCTACACAAGCATGCAAGTTGGCTCTAAAAACTGAGCAGACCACTAACCAGCAAACTGGGAGGAGTGTCTTGTAAATGGATTCATGGTGCTGCTTTCTTACCATGAGAATCCCATGCCCTTTCACACTGAACCAGGTCGCAAACGGTCACAGTGCTCCAGAATCCAGTTCACAGCAACATGAGGAACAAAGACACTGGCTTCACTCCAATACCCCATTAACTTTTGTTCCACCCTTTAGGCCAGCATCCAATCAATTATTTTAAAAGGGGGTTACATAGTAGATGCTTCAGTTCCCTCAGAAGGAAAATGCAAAGGTTGCTCATATGTAACCTAATGTGTTTCAACAGAAACTATACATCACCACTGCCATCATCAACAAATTCCAAACCTCACCACACATTATAAAGTCAAGGTATTACTTTAGAGGTGGACTCTGCTGCGAATTACATCTATCACATTGCTGTTTCTCAAGGAGGGTGACTGGACTCGAGATGTTTCTCTCCACAGATGGTGCCAGACCCAGCTGAGTTTCTCCAGCAATTTGTGTTTCATTCAGATTTCAAGCATCTGCAGTTCTTTGTTTTATGCAAGGCTATTTATATTCAGCTACAAAGCTGTAGTCTCTTTCATTTGGCTTAGCCAGAGGTAGAATTCGCGAGCACAAATTTTGCAACCAGTTTGTCTTCTTTTAAAAGTAATTCAGAGCTGCCGTTTTGAATGTGAACAGACTGCAGATGCACATCCCCACCCACCTGGAGTCTGACCCAGTTTCCCAGGCAGTGCATAGTACACTGACAGATGCGAGAGGCTAACTATCACATTTTTCATGCTTTCTTACCCAGAGGGAAGTGGGACCAGCTGGGGTTAGGAGGATGGATTAATTCCCCAATTCCTTAAATATAATTTTTCTTCCAAAAAAATAAAGACTTCACTCTCAAGGGAAATGAGGGGTATGAAAACAGCAATTGGAATACTAAAGCATGCAGGTCATCGACATGCAGAGCACAGCAGGTCCCAGGAGTGAGATCTGCGGCTTACTGAAGAGACGAAGGCTTCTTGTATCTGGAACATTCAAACAAAGATTTGAGAATAAAAAAAGCAAGTTTTTTTCTGATAGCTTATCTGCTTAAAGTCGGGAATAACGAAGCCATGGGTGTATATGGTCCTGTGATTGATCATGAGCACATATCAGCAGGGACCATTTAAGCCATCCCAAGTTGCACCCTGCCGAGTCTGCATGTTAAAATACTGGCTAAGATGACAACTTAGATTGACTACTGTCAATTTCTCAGTCAGGCAGAAAGGAATGTTCATTTGAAGATACACTGAAAGACACACCGCATCAGTGGAAGTGAACCCTAAAAAAAGTTTTGACTGTTGAAAGGCAGAATGCGATCAGAAAGGGGTGAATGAGTGGTAAGCTTAAAGCATCACCCGTCAGAAAATGTTCCATTGAATGAATGGAACACATTGTTTGGCACTCTATCCCGAAAAAGATGTTCAAATTATGCCGCTCCTAACAGCTCATGGTAGCCCGCATAACACTGGTATTAATAAAATCAGTGAGAACGAGGCTTGACTTGACAACAGCCGACTGTTCAGACTCAAGAGTTGTGAAGTGTGCATGATATCACTCGGAGGCCAAGGCTCCGCGACTCACTTCTTAGTTAAAAGATTCGAGTTCAGGTCCCACTCCAGAGTTGGGACACCAACCATCCTGAAATGTCCTACTTTCTCAGGAATGCAAGATCAACTTTCTGGGTACTACTCAATCACACAGAAAGAAAAATGATGCTTCAATTAAAAAAAAAATCAGAGTTGTAAAAAGAAAAGGCAGTTTAATTGTTTGGCATTACCATTGCTGAATTCCTACCACCAAAATCCTAAAGGTCACCACTGACTAGAAGCAGTAACTGCACAGTCACATAGGTACTACAGCTTCCAATGCAGGTCAAAGGCTAGGAAATCTGAGGCAAGTAACTCACCTCCCGACTTGTCAAAGTCCATCTACCAAATCAGGAATATGGTAGAATATGTTCTTATCTCTGAAAGAGCGCAGCTTCAACAACACTCATTCATTAGCTTAATAACAATCACTTCCTCCGCACCGAGAATTAATTGCATACCAACTACAAAATGTATAGAAGTAATTCACCAAGACTTCTTCAAGGCAGTAGTACATGCTCAAAGTCTATTGTCGGAGCAAGGCAATTGTAGTAGCTCAGAGTGTTGATTCTGTGCAAGATGCAGAAAGTAAACACCAGTTTCAGTGTCTCAACAGGAGCATTATTTATAGCACTTGGAATAGTTCTGCACTCTCATGCTTCTGTTCAATTTCAATTTCTTAATAACTACACCATAGTTTAACTAAAAGTATAGAGAACAATTAACTGAAGTACAATTACACATTGAACAACTGACTACATCTTTTCATCATTATTAAATGAAAAATAAATCTTACTTTTGAAATAAAGCAGACTAAACAAGATGATGGGTACATGGAATAATTTGTTACAGGAAGCAGCCATGCAGAACTTTTGACTCCCAATACAGGCTTTGATGTACCAAAGTCATTGATGATGCTGTTGAGGTATACAACTTGTGGTTCCAAGAGATGCTCAACATTCCTAATGCTAATCAGCAAAGCAACTTACCTTCATTATCACTGTCCTCAAAATATCTCAGTCTGATCTTTATCAAGCATCTCACATTTCATTTTGTGTTGTTATTCAAAAGACAGGCAGTGGAGGAATTGCTTGATTTGCTTTAGTCTTGACAAAGATGATGCAAGCATGTGATCACGACATAGCCATTTAATACAAGTCCAATCTCCAACTGCAAATTGCTGTTTCCTTATATCTGGTGGCTTGTCAGATGCTTTACCCTGTTATCTTTGCAATTGTTTGTGCTCTTGCTCGGACTTCTGAATTGATGGTGGTTCAGCAGGATCCAGATGTTACAAGCAGTCATAAGTTCAGCTAGTGCCCAGCCCACTGAGGAGTATAGGATGGATCCATATGTGCAAAATAAGATATGAATGGATTGAAAAAGGATCATCCCCTCCGATGTACTCACTCTCACACTGTCCTTCATCACCTTGTTGAATCATTTGGCACCAGCTTCTCTTGCTGGTTCTATCCATGATATTAGATAATGGTGAATTCCATGCATAGCTGGGAACTCTGATCTGACAAGATACAAACTGCAGTCCTTTGACTGTAGCGATAGCTTTTGACAAATTCCACTCAGTAAATAACTTGTCTCGGTTGTCAGTGCTTGAAATAATGATTACAGGAGTTGTCGTCACAATTTCCAGACTTTTTTTTACATTGATCACGAACAAGCAAAAAAACACCAATTCCTCGCAGCTGCTTGCACTTCTCCAAATATATCGACTTGGAGTTGTTGCCATGGTTTTGTTGGCTACAGGTTCTGTTGAGGTGTAGGACATGGTTTAACAGATTTTTCACTGAGTGCATATGCTATGCAATTTTGAATGAAATCCTTTATACAGTGATCTATTGTTAGCCACCAGACTGCTTCACTGAAGTATTTTTCCATTTGATTAAAACTCAGATGCTCTTAATAGGCAAGGTGCAATACACGTTCCTGCAATGCTTTTGAAATCAATGCCAGAGTTGTACATGCAATACATTTGTCATCGCACAATGAGAAAGTACTGTAATATGGGTTCTTGTATCTCATGAGACCACTTTGGTTTTAATATTAGCTTTCTTGCTGTAATACACTGACTGTCATCACAATTCTGCCTTCAACTTTTCTCATGCAACAAAATTTAAAGTCATATGTGAAATCACAAAATCATAAATAGTCTTCAATGTTGCAACAGTAAAGCAACTTGCTAATGCTGTCCTCTCAAGGAATAGAGCTAAACAGGAAAGCTCCTTAGTCACATGAACCTATGAGATAATCTACCCTAATGTTTTTATCAAAGAGATGACAATTATCTAGCCAAGTCCTGGCATAGCTAATAACATAGTCAATGCTTGTTGATTTGTGCAGAGAATGAACAAAGAGGTGTGCCATTGCTTTTATGAGTAGATGCAGGTTAGTTCCACACACTCTCCAGTAGAGCATTTGTGCACAGTTTCTGGCAACTGACTTGATTTGGATGTAATTATTGGTTAATTTTCTTCAACAAACAGCTCCAAATACATTTTCTGATGCACCTTTTGAGACATACATTTCTACAACAGTTAAATTGACTGACAGAAATACCACCTTCACCTTGAATACATCAAATACAGCTTACTGAGAGATTGTTCATTTGCACTGTGCATTTTTTGTGATTCGGCTTCCAAAAGGCTGTCGGATCTCTGGATACTTAGGCGTGAAATTGTGATAAAATTGGCACGGTGAAATAATGTCAACTCTTTTCCATTAGATGGGGTCAGAAACACACAAATAGTTTTAGTGCTGCCTTGTTATTTGAGCTGATTTTCTTGGGTACAATCTGAGACGTTGCACTTATTCTTGTTGAGTCTCAAATGGTGTTGTCCAAGTCCAGTGAGCATTGCTGTTAAGGCCCATATTCAGTTTTGTCCCTTCCAAGGATAATGCTGTGGGGTCATAGAGACGTACAGCATGGAAACAGACCCTTCAGTCCAACCTATCCATGCCTACCAGATATCCCAACTCAATCTAGTCCCACCTGCCAGCACCTGGCCCGTATCCCGCCAAAGCCTTCCTATTCATATACCCATCCAAATGTCTCTTAAATGTTGCAATTGTACCAGCCTCCAACACATCCTCTGGCAGCTCATTCCATACATGTACCATCCTCTGCGTGAAAAAGTTGCCCCTTAGGTCTCTTTTATATCTTTCCCCTCTCACCATAAGCCTACGCCCTCTAGTTTTGGACTCACTGACCCCAGGGAAAAGACTTTGTCTATTTATTCTATCCATACCCCTCAATTTTGTAAACCTCTATAAAGTCACCCCTCAGCCTCCGACGCTCCAGGGAAAACAGCCCCAGCTTGTTCAGCGTCTCTCTGTAGCTCAAATCCTCCAACCCTGGCAACATCCTTGTAAATCTTTTCTGAACCCTTTCAAGTGTCACAACATCTTTCTGATAGGAAGGAGACCAGAATTGCACGCAATATTCCAACAGTGGCCTAACCAATGTCCTGTACAGCCGCAACATGATCTCCCAACTCCTGTACTCAATACTCTGACCAATAAAGGAAAGCATACCAAACGCTGCCATCACTATCCTATCTACCTGCGACTCCACCTTCAAGGAGCTATGAACCTGCACTCCAAGGTCTCTTTGTTCAGCAACGCTCCCTAGGACCTTACCATTAAATGTATAAGTCCTGCTAAGATTTGCTTTCCCAAAATGCAACACCTCGCATTTATCTGAATTAAACTCCATCTGCCACTTCTCAGCCCATTGGCCCATCTGGTCCAGATCCTGGTGTAATCTGAGGTAACCCTCTTCGCTGTCCACTATACCTCCAATTTTGGTGTCATCTGCAAACTTACTAACTGTACCTCTTATGCCCGCATCCAAATCATTTATGTAAACAACAAAAAGTAGAGGACCCAACACCGTTCCTTGTGGCACTCCACTGGTCACAGGTCTCCAGTCTGAAAAACAATCCACCACCACCACCCTCTGTCTTCTACCTTTGAGCCAGTTCTGTATCCAAATCGCTAGTTCTCCCCATATTCCATGAGGTCTAACCTTGCTAATCAGTCTCCCAAGGGGAACCTTGTTGAAAGCCTTACTCAAGTCCATATAGATCACATCTACTGCTTTGCCCTCATCAATCTTCTTTGTTACTTCTTCAAAAAACTCAATCAAGTTTGTGAGACATGATTTCCCACGCACAAAGCCATGTTGGTTATCCCTAATCAGTTCTTGCCTTTCCAAATACATGTAAATCATGTCCCTCAGGATTCCCTCCAAAAACTTGCCCACCACTGAGGTCAGGCTCACCATCCTATAGTTCCCTGACTTGCCTTTACCGCCCTTCTTAAACAGTGGCACCACGTTTGCCAACCTCCAGTCTTCCAGCACCTCACCTGTGACTATCGATGATACAAATATCTCAGCAAGAGGCCCAGCAATCACTTCTCTAGCTTCCCCATCGAGTTCTCGGGTCAACTCGGTTGAGTGAACCAATCAAATTCTGACAAGACTGAAGACATGATCTTTTGGAATTAGCCAAGTGCTTTGACCACAGGTCATCTTGCAGCAGAGAAACATATCTCTGAAAGAAACAAAAATACCAATATACCAGCTTTGGTCTGCTGTGGTATTCTCGGATAGCTCCATCACAGGTTGAACTTCATGAAGAGTATGTAGTCAGAAACGTCTGTCTGTACCTCTGACTACAGAATCCCCTATCACAATTGATCTCTTGGAAGCCGACGTACCCCTCGTTGCATTAGAGCCAGTCTCAATACCAGAAACTTGGCTGTTCGTGCTAAGTTCCCCTGAGAATGCATCACCCCCTACATTTTCCAAAACAGCATATCTGTTTGAAATGAGTATATCCACAAAAGACTCCTGCCCTACGTGCCTACCTCTCTTACCCTTCCTGGAGTTAACCCATCTATATGACTGTATCTGAGACTTTCCCCCCTTCCTATAACTGCCATCCATCACATACTGTTGCTGTTGCAAATTCCTCAACACTTCTATCTGTCACTCCAAACAAACTGCTTGATCTGATAAGATTCGCATCCAACATCATTTATGGCAGATATAATCCGCAGTAATCCTTAAACTCTCTTTAAACTCCCACATCGGACAAGAAGTACATATCACTGCAAAGGCTATTTTTGCTCCTTCACAATCTACAGTCCCAGAAAATAACACCGTCTTATTCCTCGACAAAACACTGCACTAGGTTAAATTAATAGCTATGGCTTATATTTTAAGTATAATCAAGAGACTTATCTCCAAAAACATATAATCAAGAAAGAACCCACTCTACTCACTAATACAGCTTTTCTCTTGGACTTAAAACAACGCTGGACATCGGAGCGCATCTGGGAAAATTAAAACAGTGAATTTCACAACGAATCTTGCAGGAACCGGTTTGGGCGAAGTTCAAAACACAGAAACAGATAAGTTAATTGTTGTTGTGGGTGGGACCCAGAAAGATAGTGAGGAAAGAGATCAATCTGGGACTGGTACAGCTGAGAACAGAAGTGAGTCAAACAAAACAGTCACGGCAGGCAGGGACAAGGTGGGACTAATAAATTAAACTGCATTTATTTCAATGCAAGGGGCCTAACAGGGAAGACAAATGAACTCAGGGCATGGTTAGGAACATGGGACTGGGATATCATAGCAATTACAGAAACATGACTCAGGGATGGGCAGGACTGGCAGCTTAATGTTCCAGGATACAAATGCTACAGGAAGGATAAAAAGGGAGGCAAGAGAGGATAAGGGATAGCATTACAGCTATGCTGAGGGAGGATATTCCCGGAAATACATCCGGGGAGGTTATTTGGGTGGAACTGAGAAATAAGGAAGGGATTATCACCTTATCGGGATTGTATTATAGACCCCCTAATAGTCAGAGGGAAATTGAGAAACAAACTTGTAAGGAGATTTCAGCTATCTGTAAGAATACTGGGTAGTTAAGGTAGGGGATTTTCACTTTCCAAACATTGACTGGGACTTGCCATAGTGTTAAAGGTTTAGATGGAGAGGAATTTGTTAAGTGCATGCAAGACGATTTTCTGATTCAGTATGTGGATGTACCTACTAGAGAAGGTGCAAAACCTGACCTACTCTTGGGAAGTAAGGCAGGGCAGGTGACTGAGGTGTCAGTGGGGGAGTACTTTGGGGCCAACGACCATAATTCTATTCGTTTTAAAATAGTGATGGAAAAGGATAGACCAGATCTAAAAGTTCAAGTTCTAAACTGGAGAAAGGCCAATCTTAACGGTATTAGGCAAGAACTTTCGAAAGCTAATTGGAGGCAGATGTTCACAGATAAAGGAACGGCTGGAAAATGGGAAGCCTTCAGAAATGAGAATCCAGAGACAGTATATTCCTGCCAGGGTGAAAGGGAAGGCTGGTAACTATAGGGAATGCTGGACGACTAAAGAAATTGAGGGTTTGGTTAAGAAAAAGAAGGAAGCATATGTCAGGTATGGACAGGATAGATCGAGTGAATCCTTAGAAGAGTATAAAGGAAGTAGAAGTATACTTAAGAGGAAATTCAGGAGGGCAAAACGGGGACATGAGATAGCTTTGGCAAATAGAATTAAGGAGAATCCAAAGGGTTTTTACAAATATATTAAGGACAAAAGGGTAACTCGGGAGAGAATAGGGCCCCTCAAAGATCAGCAAGGCGGCCTTTGTGTGGAGCCACAGAAAATGGGGGAGATATTAAATGAATATTTTGCATCAGTATTTATTGTGGAAAAGGATATGGAAGATATAGACTGTAGGGAAATAGATGGTGATATCTTGCAAAATGTCCAGATTACAGAGGAGGAAGTGCTGGATGTCTTGAAACGGTTAAAGGTGGATGAATCCCCAGGACCTGATCAGGTGTACCCGAGAACTCTGTGGAAAGCTAGAGAAGTGATTGCTGGGCCTCTTGCTGAGATATTTGCATCATTGATAGTCACAGGTGAGGTGCCAGTAGACTGGAAGTTGGCAAACGTGGAGCCATTGTTTAAGAAGGGCGGTAAAGACAAGCCAGGGAACTATAGACCGGTGAGCCTGACCTCAGTGGTGGACAAGTTGTTGGAGGGAATCCTGAGGGACAGGATTTACATGTATTTGGAAAGGCAAGAACTGATTAGGGATAGCCAACACGGCTTTGTGCATGGGAAATCATGTCTCACAAATTTGATTGAGTTTTTTGAAGAAGTAACAAAGAAGATTGATGAGGGCAGAGCAGAAGATTGATGAGGGCAGAGCAGTAGATGTGATCTATATGGACTTCAGTAAGGCATTCAACAAGGTTCCCAATGGGAGACTGATCAGCAAGGTTAGACCTCATGGAATACAGGGAGAACTAGCGATTTGGATACAGAACTGGCTCAAAGGTAGAAGACAGAGGGTGGTGGTGGAGGGTTGTTTTTCAGACTGGAGGCCTGTGACCAGTGGAGTGCCACAAGGATCGGTGCTGGGTCCTCTACTTTTTGTCATTGACATAAATGATTTAGATGCGAGCATAAGAGGTACAGTTAGTAAGTTTGCAGATGACACCAAAATTGGAGGTGGAGTGGACAGTAAAGAGGGTGACCTCAGATTACAACAGGATCTGGACCAGATGGGCCAATGGGCTGAGAAGTGGCAGATGGAGTTTAATTCAGATAAATGCGAGGTGTTGCATTTTGGGAAAGCAAATCTTAGCAGGACTTATACATTTAATGGTAAGGTCCTAGGGAGCGTTGCTGAACAAAGAGACCTTGGAGTGCAGATTCATAGCTCCTTGAAAGTGGAGTCCCAAGTACATAGGGTAGTGAAGGCGGCGTTTGGTATGCTTTCATTTATTGGTCAGAGTATTGAGCACAGGTCATGTTGCAGCTGTACAGGACATTGGTTAGACCACTGTTGGAAAATTGCATGCAATTCTGGTCTCCTTCCTATCGTAAAGATGTTGTGAAACTTGAAAGGGTTCAGAAAAGGTTCACAAAGATGTTGCCAGGGTTGGAGGATTTGAGCTACAGAGAGAGGCTGAACAAGCTGGGGCTGTTTTCCCTCGAGTGTCGGAGGCTGAGGGATGACCTTATAGAGGTTTACACAATTATGAGGGGCATGAATAGGATCAATAGACAAAGTCTTTTCCCTGGGGTCGGGGAGTCCAGAACTAGAGGGCATAGGTTTAGGGTGAGAGGGGAAAGATATAGAAGAGACCTAAGGGGCAATCTTTTCACGCAGAGGGTGGTACGTGTATGGAATGAGCTACCAGAGGATGTGGTGGAGGCTGGAACAATTGCAACATTTAAGAGGCATTTGGATGGGTATATGAATAGGAAGGGTTTGGAGGGATATGGGTCGGGTGCTGGCAAGTAGGACTAGATTGGGTTGGGATATCTGGTCTTAAAAATGTGTTGCTGGAAAAGCGCAGATCAGGCAGCACCAAAGGAACAGGAGAATCGACGTTTCGGGCATAAGCCCTTCTTCAGGCTTATGCCCGAAACTTCGATTCTCCTGTTCCTTTGGTGCTGCCTGACCTGCTGTGCCTTTCCAGCAACACATTTTTAAGCTCTGATCTCCAGCATCTGCAGTCCTCACTTTCTCCTGGGATATCTGGTCGGCATGGACGGGTTGGACCAAAGGGTCTGTTTCCATGCTGTACATCTCTATGACTCTATGAAATGCTGATAGTTCTTGAATCCTAGCAAGTGGAAAATTATCTAGAATGATAGCTTTATTGACTGCTTTTATTTCAATGTATAAACTACGTTCAGTGTGCTTGTATCGCCCAATGACTAGATTTGATATCTACGAGGATGATAATTAGCTCAATGTACTGTTTGCTTCAAGTCGCTTCAGCACAGATCGCAAAGAGCAACATTTCAAAGTCTGCATAACTGGCAGAATTGATACACAGCAAAAAGAGATGACAATAACCCTTAATCTCTACAAATCTGGTAAATGAGGAATGATGCTGCTGTGCAAATGCGTGCCACCGATCATGTGCTGCAGTGGGATCTTGAAGTTTGAAGCCAAGTCTATCAAAAAGGTTTACTTCCATTCTGCCTTTGTTTACATAAAATGGAAAGCTACTTGCCGTGATGTTTTGTTTTAAATAGCACACTGAACCTGTGATCGTTCCCAAAGCTGAAGATATACTGTCTTTGCAATCTTGAAGGTGTTTGTTACAGGAATGAGAAAAATTTGCAGAAAGGTACTGATGATAGAGTTTCTCACCCATTCTAGATACTTCCACACTAACGTCGATGAAATGAAACACAAAGACCTACAACCTTGATTAAGCACTCCATAATCTGACAGAGAGCTTTATTTGCAATTTATAACCTTTTGAACTCAATAGTGAAAATTTTAGGGCCTTATGACCTTCTGCCTTGGCCTTACCCCAAACCCACACACCTTGTCATCACATGGGCTGCTACCACTAACAACCCATTGTCAGCCACTAATGGTCCTCATTAGCAGCTATTCATTCTCCCAGGCTGACCTTTATCTATTCCTTTGTCAGTGCAATTGTTGTTTTCTATCACTGGGCTCCATCTCCAACTATTGTTTACTCCTTTCCTCCTCCATCTTACCCCCCCCCCCCCCCACCACCATTTCTGGTAGCACTGCTGCCTCACAACATCAGGGACCCGGGTTCAATTCCCGCCTCAGTCAACTGTCTGTGTAGAGTTTGCACATTCTCCCAGTGTCTGCATGGGTTTCCTCCGGTTTCCTCCCACAGTCCAAAGATGTGCAGGTTAGGTGAATTGGCCATGCTAAATTGTCTGTCGTGTTAAGTGGATTAGTCAGGGGTAAAGAGGGGGGAATGAGTCTGGGTGGGTTGCTCTTTGGAGGGTCGATGTGGACTTGTTTGGCCAAAGGGCCTGTTTCCATACTGTAGGGAATCTAATCTGATCAACCATGGCAGGTTCAACTTGCAGGACTGTCAAAATTATGGCTTTATCTGATATGGCATTATCTTCTGTGAAGAGACGCTCCCTAATTCATGGAATTGAAATCTTTTCGTAAATTAATTTCCTAGTTAGAGTGCAAGCATTGACATGTGGAAACCATATACCACAATACTCAAGATTAGAGACTCTAATCTTGACTCCAATCTCCAGCATCTGCAGTCCTCACTTTCGCCTATAAACCACAATGCTGCCAAATGTTGCTTTATGATCTCACCATTTCCCTCGCATCTCAAGTAGAATTGATATTGCTCGATTGTCCCTTTTTTTGGTCTGAAACATTTTTCAAGAGCGCTCATCACCATATCAAATGCAGATAGACAAGCAGGAGTCTGGAAGAACATAGCAAGCGAGGCAGCATCAGGAGGTGGAGAAGTCAATGTTTTCGGTGTAACCCTTCTTCAGGACACCCAAGACATTGACTTCACCTCCTGATGCTGCCTGGCTTGATGTGTTCTTCCAGCATCCACCTGCTTGTGTCCCTTGGATTCCAGCATCTGGAATTGCACTTTTTTTGTCCCATGTCAATGCAGATGCCTGAATATTCATTAGGCTGCTGTTTGTAGATAGTATTAGACCTTCTCATGGGTCAACACTTCAATTGGACAGTTCATTTCTGTAGTGAGCAAGAAGGTCATGAATCTTGAAATCATTAATCCCATGGGATTTGTGGATATCCCCACCCCCCAAAATAAAGCAGTTGGTGTCAGGAAAGTGAAACCATTCACCATTTTTGTTGCCAGTGTTGTGTTTTGAGACAAAAAAAAACTGCATATGCTGGAATCCAAAGTAGACAGGCAGAAGACTTGAAGAACACAGCAAGCCAGGCAGCATCAGGAGGTGGAGAAGTCGACGTTTCAGGTATAAACCTTCTTCAGTACTGGGGTGGGTGTGGGGAGAACTGCAGTAAAAGTGGGTGAGGGGGGCAAGGATAGGTGAAGACAGGTAGAGGGCAAGACGTGGTTGGTCAATTGGAGGAATGGATCCGGTTAATGGCAGGGAAGAGGGGAAGGGAGGGATTGGGAAGGGAGGTGTTTAAAATTGGAGAAGTCAATGTTGAGTCCTCCAGGCCATAGGCTGCCCAAGCGGAAGATGAGGTGTTGTTCCTCCAACTTGCGCTGTAGTTCATTTTGGACATATACAGAGATGACATATTTTACTGTCTAAATAGGAGCTTCATTTACAATGTTTTTAAGTGTCTGCATTGCCATGTTACCAGCTCTTTGGTTCAATATAGTTTCCTTCACTCAGTAGCCACACACAGGTTTCACCGATAGCACAGAGAATAGTCAACGGGCATATTTAATCAAACAGTAAAGTTCAAGCTTTGGACTATTCAAACTACTCCAGAGACATTAGCTCATAATCCAGAACCACACTTCCACTCATTACCAAGGGAGCACCACATAATGTAATCAGACATCAGAGCAACTGTTCATTACTAGTCTTTAATGTTGCACTAATTAAGTCACGAGAGACTATTCCCCAATCTGAAATTTAGGGCAGAAGGAGATTGACTGAAAATTGTTCCAGGTTCTCTGATAAAACATTGAAACAGGGCCACTTAACTGCTTTCTCGGGTGAAATAAAACAGGCCATTGTGTTATTGAGAAAAAAGGTGGGCATGTTCACCCCAATCTTGGATAACATTCATACTTCAACCAACTCCAAAAGGCAATTACCCGGTCATTAATTGCACTATTGTTTCTGGGACCTCGATGACTATATACTGGTTGCTACTTTTCCTTGCAACAGTAGTGGAAAATGCTGTAACAATAGTATTGCTTTTCTTCCAAAAGTGTTCTTGCTTGTTCAATAGATGAAAACACGGACAAGAATTTAAACTGAAATGGGGGAGAAGGAAACCAAAAAATTTAAATTCCTTACACAGCCATTTACAAACTAAATGCATCTTTCTTTGTTTGATGCAAGGTGTACAATTTATAAATTTTTAAATATCATTTATTTTGGAATTTTGAACTAGTGGCAAGTGAGTGAGAGAAGGGGTTTAATGATTAACTTATAAGCAGTGCTATAGCCATGGCGATTTTTAAATCACAGTTTTAGAGACAAACTCCCTGCAAGAGGGATTTGTTTACCTTGGGAGAGTGGGGCAGGTACAGAGGAATCTCGATTAGCCGAATATCGATTATCCAAATTTCGGATTATCTGAAGTTGTCAAGGTCCTGTAAAAACGTTATGTCAAAGAGATAAGTGAATTTGGATTAACTGAACATGTGAAAACGCTGGCAAAAACAAAGAAACACAAGCACCTCAAGCAACAGCGACTGGATTTTTAAAAAAATTCAATGTTAGTTACACAGCCAGTTGCAAGAGTAAGTACTTTATTCCCGTCACTTTTATGCACCATTCATGAAAAAATGGCAGAGAAAGTAAAAGCAAGCATGAGGCAGTACTTCTGTCTTTCTCTTGCACCAATGAGTTCACGGAAACTGACAAATGCTTGTGAATGTAGAAGCTCCTCAGGACCTTGTTTAATGCTGGGATTTTGTATATTTATGTGATGGTAAGGGTTTTGTCCTTTTCAATTTAATCTGCAATTTGCAGAATGCAAAGATTAGTTCATTTTCAGTATGGCTTCCCTTGTTTAAGATCAAATCAATTATCCGAATAATCAATTATCTGAAAGCAATAGTGCCTGCCCGACTGGTTCAGATAATTGAGGTTTCTCTGCATTGGAATCCAGAATCCAGAGATGCAGCAGTGCCCTCTTGCTCCTCGTGTGGATGAGGGCACAGACTGCAGCATGGATGATGAACTGACTCATGGTTAGATTGTCAGTCAGGTGTGGGAAGGAAAGAGAAAAACAGTCATAATGGGGGATAGCTCATTTTTGGGAACAGATCCCTGCAGCAAAGATGGAGATAGTCTAAGGCTGTCTGGTGCCAATGTTCAAGACATCTCTTCTTGGCTGGAGGGGAACTTGAAATGATATGGAAAAGAACCTGTTGTGGTGGTCCACATAGGTGCTAAGGACATATATATAGGACTAGGAAAGACATTCTGCTGAGGCATTATGAACAGCGTGGGGCTAAATTAAAAAGCACAACCACAGGATATTATTTTCCAGATTACTACCTGAGCCATGGTGCAGGGTAAATAAGATTAAAGGGTTGTCTGTATGGCTTAAAGATTAGTGTGGGAGAAATGGGGCACTGGCATCAGTCCTGATGACACAGCTGTTTTGTTGGGACAGGCTTCACTTGAACCCATGTTGGGACTAGTGCCCTGACAAATCATTTAGCTATTTAGAAAGGATGTTAAATATTGAAGGTAGAGGGCAGGGAATAGGATGGTGGTGGAAGTGGTGGGAGGTGGGGTGGGAACGCGGGTTGCAGTGCTGAGAAACAGACCGAGTGTGTTTAACTAAGGGAAGCTTAAAAATCCAACAGAAATTAGAGAGTAGAAGTTTCGGGTAGCGAACAGGTGAACAATAATCAAAATATAACAGGAAAGGGTGGATATGTGAAATAATACATCCTATTTTATATAGAATACAGCAGAAATTAGAACCAGAGAATAATAATAGCCAAAAGTCACAGCTTAAGGCTCTTTATCTGACTGCATACAGCATTTTAACAAGATAGATGAGTTGATGGCACAACCAGAAATAAATAAATGTAACTTGATAGATATAACAGAGATGCAGTTAAAGGTGACCATGGCTGGGAATACAATATTTAACAGCATCAAATTCTCCAGTAGAAAAGGCAAAAAGGAAAAGAACTGTGGTAGTTTGTGGCGAATAGTAACATACATGCAATAGATCATCATGTGGAATCAGTTCAGGTGGACAAAGAGGACTAGCAAGGAAAAGAAACCATGTCTACAGGCCCCAAAGAGTTGCCACAGTACAGGACAAAGTCTGAATCAGGAAAGAAGAGCACTACAATTGTCATGGGCGATTTTAATCTGTACATTGACTGGACAAAATCAGTGACAAAACAGAACATAGAACAGTAAAGCACAGGAACACACCCTTCAGGCCACCATGTCTGTGCTGATCACGATGGTACTATTAACTAATCCCATCAACCGGAACGTGGCCCATATCTCTCTATTCTCTGCCAATTCATGTACCTTCTAAACGTGTGTTAAATATTACTATCGTATCTGCTTATATTACCTCCTCAGCAGCACATTCCAAGTACCTACCATCCTCAGTCAGGTTGCCCTTTAGCCTCCAATACTCTTGCGGAAATAACCCAAGGTTATCCAACCCCTCCTTATGGGGATTACACTATAATCCAAGCACCATCCAGGTAAAACTCTGTTAAACCCTCCTCAAAGTCTCCTTGAGGGGAGGCAATGGCCTAGTGATATATTACTAGACTATTAAACCAGAAACTCAGCTAATGTTCTGGGGACCTGGGTTCAAACCACACCATAGCGGATGGCAAAATTTGAAATCAAGAAAGATTCACAGTTATAACCACAAAAATATTGTTAATAATCAGGGAAAACCTCTCACAGTCCTCCCCCTACACATTCCACAGGATAGAAATTTGTTTCTCACACAGCACTGACCATTTACAGTACACAGGACAGTCACCAGCCCCTCACATAGTGCTGACCATACACAGACCAGTGTTAGGTTCTCTTCCTGAGGTTTCACACACGGGATGCAATTCGCACACACCAACTTCTGCAAACAGGTAAAGTTTATTAAAGCCTGTACAAGCTAGGTGACCCTTTTTGACCCTCTTTGCAGGTGTGCGAAGTTGAGTCAAAGAGGCCCTGAACAAAGAAAACACATTCCCTTTATACAGGTCAGTTGGTAACGCTCACAGATACTACCACCACCACCCCCCCCCCCCCCACCACCATAATCACTTTACCCCAAGTACAATGGTAGGATGAGATCATCCTCTGAGATAATGTAAATGTAAATGCCCTAATCCTGGGGAATCATTAGGCAGACGATTCCTGACTCAGTGGTTCCTCAAGACAATGTAGATGTGATATACCTAGCTTTGCGGGATGGTTAAGATGCATTTATGAATGGAAGGGGTTGAATGATAGTTTAATTTGTTAATAGCAGAAGAGTAGTAGTAGATGACAGTCTAACTGAAGTGGGAGTCAACCACATTCCTGCACAAATGTTGTCCCCACCCACTTCCAAAATGTTCAGTTTCTGGAGGAAGACAGTGCAATTTAACCCTTTAATATGACATTAATGTCCAGGGAGAA
Source organism: Chiloscyllium plagiosum (assembly GCF_037043375.1). Taxonomy (NCBI): domain Eukaryota; kingdom Metazoa; phylum Chordata; class Chondrichthyes; order Orectolobiformes; family Hemiscylliidae; genus Chiloscyllium; species Chiloscyllium plagiosum. The sequence goes on along the minus strand of NW_028270157.1, from coordinate 61,671,818 downwards.
AGTCCAATATAATCTTTCAACATTACAACAAATTAACAATGAATCCCTCACACAGTACTGACCATTCACAGTCCACAGGGTAAACACCAATAAATGTCTGGTAGTCCTTGGCAGAGGTGGGTACTGCAGATGCTGGAGATTAGAGTCAAGATTAGAGTGGTGAGGGCTCATTCCTGATGAAGGGCTTTTGTCCGAAATGTCGATTTTCCTCACAGTACTGACCATTCACAGTCCACTGGACAGTCACCAGCCCCTCACACAGTACTGACCACGCACAGATCACAAGATAACAACCAGTCCCTCATATAGTACTTAGCATACACATACCACAGGACAAGGGAGATGAATTTTCAGAATGAAGCAGGGATCACTTCTTAAAGCAATACATTGCAGAACCGGCTCAAACAAACTATTTTAGATCTACCAGTAGGTAATGAGATAGGGTTAATAAGAGATTACATAATTAAGGATCCTCTGGGGTAGTGATTACAACACAGTAGAATTTCAAATTCAATTCGAGGGAGAGCAATGCAATTTTCAAATTAGGGTGTTCCATTTTATTAAGGGCAATTAAAAAGTTATGAAGAAACAATTATCTTTAACAGGATGAGAAAATAAACTAAGAGGAAAAGCCATACATGAGTAATGACACACATTTTGTAATGCTCAGCAAAAATTTCTTCTGGTCAGAAAAGAAAAGGATTTGATGATAAAGATAAACCACCCATTTTTAAAAAAGGTAGTCAAAGCTGGTATGCAACCAAATAATAAGGCATACAATGCAGCAAAAATGACCAGCTGGCCAGAGGACTGGGAATCTTTTATGAAACAACATAAGATGACAAAAAAGCTAATGATGAAATTGAAAATGAAAGTAATTTGACATGAAATATTAACAAAAAAGAAACTGCAAGAGATTTCAAGGCTTTATAAAAAGAGAGAAGCTCAGCTAAGTGTGCAACCGTTGGAGGATGCAACAGGGGAATAGGAAAAATGGAAGATAATTTAAACCAACATTTTATTTGGCCTCACAGTGGAGAATGCCATAGAAATTCCCAAAGATGACAAAGTTTCAAGGTGCTATTGGGAAAGAATAGTGTTACATTCTGTATCACATGGGAAAAAGCATTTGACAACCACATGAGACTAAAGGCAGACAAATCACCAGAGCTTCATAGTTTGCATCCAAGTCTTTTCAAGGAAGTAGCTACAGAGACAGTGGAGGCATTGACCAAAATATTCCAGAGCTCACTGGATTCTAGGATGTTTACAGCAGATCGAATGTGATGCCATTGATCAAGAAGAGAGGGAGACAGAAACCATGAAATGAAGGCCACATCTGTGACTGGGTAAATGCTTGTCAATCATCAAAGAAGAAACAGCAGGTCATTTAGAAAAGCTGAATGCAATCAGATAGAGTTAATATGGTTTTGTGAAAAAGAAACAGTGTTTGACAAATTTGATGGAGTTATTTGAGGACAGAGCAAATCGAGTTGATACAGAAGAATCATAGATGTAATGCACTTTCATTTTCAGAAGGCACTCTAGAAGGTGCCAAATAAATGACATTGCACAAAATGGGAGCACAAGGTACTGAGGGTAATGTATTAGCATGGATTGAGGTTTGGTTAACATGGAAGACAGAGTTAGGATTATTGATTTTTTTTTGCATGTTGGAAAAACATAGCGCATGGAGTGCTACAAGGATCATTCCTAACGGCTCAAATTGATTACTATCTGTATTAATGACTTGAAGAAGGGGACTTAGTACGAGGTATCCAAAATTGCTGATAACATAAAAGTAGGTGGGAAGGCACACTAACGAGGACCTAAGCAAACTGCAAAGTTCAGTGAGTGGGCAAACACTTGGCAGAGCGAGATCAGAGTGTACCAGAGGGGGATTCGAATGTTACTATACATGAAACAAAAGCAGGTGCTGTGAGTAATTAAGCTGACAAATGGAATTTTTACATTTATTGCAAAGTCATGTTACAATTGTCCAGGATATTGTTGGGGTCACAGCTGGACGTTGAGTGTACAGTTTTGGCTACCAAATTTAAAAATTGATATGCTACATGATGCGGCTGTACAGGACATTGGTTAGGCCACTTTTGGAATATTGCGTGCAATTCTGGTCTCCTTCCTATCAGAAAGATGTCGTGAAAGTTGAAAGGGTTCAGAAAAGATTTACAAGGATGTTGCCAGGGTTGGAGGATTTGAGCTATAGGCAGAGGCTGAATAGACTGGGGCTGTATTCCTGGAGAGTCGGAGGCTGAGGGGTGAACTCCTAGAGATTTATAAAATCATGAGGAACATGGATAGGATAAATCCATGACAAGCCCTTTTCCTGGAGTGGGGGAATCCAGAACTAGAGGGCATAGGTTTAAGGTGAGAGGGGAAAGATTTAAAAGGGGCCTAAGGGGGCAACTTTTCCATGCAGAGGGTGGTGTGTGTATAGAACGTGTCTATGAAGGGTTGAGATGGATATGGACCAAGTGCTGGCAAATGGGACTAGATGAGGTTGGGATATTTGGTCGGCATGTACAAGGTGGACCGAAGGTCTGTTTCCGTGCTGTGTATCTCTATTACTCTACTATTGGAAGCAGTTCAATAAACATTCACTAGACTGATTACTGAGATGAAGGGGTTGGATTTTCAAATACAGCTAAAACGATTTGGCCTTTATTCAACTAAAAATATTGCTCAAGAGAAAGAAACTGTGTAACCAATGGTCATCCAGCCCTCACATTGCCTTCTCAACATAATGTCTTCAGTGTGACATCCCCATTCCACATCATGTCCACAGTGTCATTTCTCCAAAATCCTGAGCAAGAATCAAGTTAAAATGTTTGGGTCTCAAGCTAAATGGAGTTTCTCAACTAACCAAGATCATTAAGTGTCTTCAACATATTGGTATTGATGTGCTTACAGAAAAGTAAATAAGTTTCACTACTCAGCAACTTTTTACCAAGTGCCATTCTTAGTTTGTCACCACTACCATTAACTTTATCAATTCCTCTCATTATTTTATAAGCTTGTATCAGATTGCCTCTCAACCTCCTTTGCGCCAGTGAAAAATAGTTGCACTCAGAGCTGCAAATAGTTTTTCACTTTTCACAAATAGTGCCTCACAAATTGGTCTTTTTGGATTGAACTAAATTTGCAAGTATAACAATATATAAATAGAGATGTCTCGGTGTTTCTGATGTTCAAATGAACCAAAGTGTTCACCATACTTCACTATTACGCTTCATCAGCATGACCAGCATGTTGCAAAGAATTTTCCACATAACATGAGACAGTTTACCCTCAAAGATTTGATCCTTTATATTACTCTGGTGATCTTCCCTGATTCTTTGAGGTTTGTGTCACATATATGCAAGATGACTAAAAAGGCATTTGGCACGCTTGATCCTTGAGCCTAGAAGCTGGGAAATCATGTTGAGGTTGCACAGGACATGGGTGAATGAAGAAGGGCTTATGCCCGAAACGTCGATTCTCCTGCTCCTTGGATGCTGCCTGACCTGCTGCGCTTTTCCAGCAACACATTTTTCAGCTCTGATCTCCAGCATCTGCAGTCCTCACTTTCTCCCAGGACATTGGTGAGGCCTTTTCTAGAATACTGTGTCCAGTTCTGGTTGCTCAGTTATAGGAAGGATATTATCAAGCTGGAAAGGGTTCATAAAAGATTTACCAGGATGTTGCTGGCTATGGAAGGTTTGAGTTATAAAGACAGGCTGGGACTTTTTCACTGGAGCAAAGGAGGTTGAGAGGCAATCTGATACAAGCTTATAAAATAATGAGAGGAATTGATAAAGTTAATGGTAGTTGTCTTTTCCTTAGGAATGGGGGATTTCAAGACTAGGAGGCACATTTTTAAGATGAGAGGAGAGAGATTCAAAAAAGACACGAGGCAATTCTTTTATACAGAGAGTGGTTCGCGTGTGGAATGAACTTCCTGAGAAAGTGGTGAATGTGGATATAATTACAACTTTAAAAGACAATTGGATAGATAGGATTTGAATAGGAAAGGTTTGGTGGGATATGGGCCAGGAGCAGCCAGGTGGGACTAGTTTAGTTTGGGATTATGATCAGCATGGACTAGTTGGACTGAAGGGTCCGTTTCCATGCTGTATGACTCTATGAATTAAAAACACACATATTAGTAATGCTAGTAAGGAAAGTTTGTTCCACATTCTACTCCTCCTCAAAGTCGCATCATATCTGAAATCCTTCCTTGTTTGAGTTCATAGATTTGTTTTTTCCACTTCACTTCTAATTAAAAGAGAAGGCAAATTAACCCATGTCAAATGAGACAGGTATAAAATAAAGTGCGTGGGACATTCTTTATGATCCTGACAGTCAATACACGAATGTGTGTCTGACATACAGCAAACTATTCTTAGACAAGAAATATTTGCTCTCCACAGATGCTGCTAGGTCTGATTATTACTTACATTTTCTATTTTTTACATTTTATCTTAAAATTCTCATATACACTTCAGCCAACAAATATTAGTTACAAAGTATTATCAACATAACACAAATGCATCCCCGTATTAGCTTTATGGATTTCGTACTATAATTTTTGGTGCAGCTTCAATGGGACAGGTAATTGTGCAAATATTGAACAGAGCTGCATACTGGTTGAATACAGTTGAGATGGAGTTGCCCGGAGAGTCCTTAATATCTCTGGGTCTCGTGAAGCTTCTTGCTATCAGCTCAGCAAGGAATTTGCCTGCTGGTTGCCATATACCATCAACATGGCAGCTAATGAATTGCTATTCTTTATTACGGGATAAGTATGTTCAAGTGAGCATGTTATGCCTCAGACAAAAAGAGTATTGGTGAAATCACATCTTGAACACAATGTGCTCAGCGTTGGTCTCTTTACTTAAGGATCAATGCAAGTGTTTTGGAAAAAGTTCAGAGAAGTCTGTTAAATTGATATTTGGAATGAGTAGGTACTCTTATGAAGCAAGGTTGGACAGACTATGCCAGTTTCCATTGGCGTTGAAAAAAAGTGATGGGTGAACTGCCATCATGTGATGATTGAACTGGATAAGAGCAATCTTGTCAAGGTAGATGGAGAAAAGGAGAAAGTGAGGTCTGCAGATGCTGGAGATCAAAGTTGAAACTTTATTGCTGGAACAGCACAGCAGGTCAGGCAGCATCCAGGGAACAGGAGATTCGACGTTTCGGGCACAGGCCCTTCTTCAGTGTGCCCGAAACGTCGAATCTCCTGTTCCCTGGATGCTGCCTGACCTGCTGTGCTGTTCCAGCAATAAAGTTTCAACGTAGATGGAGAAAACTCTTGCTGACTCCAGAATCAGAACCCTGCTCAAAAATTAGGGTTTGCCCTTTTAGGACAAATGTAGAGAAACTTTTGCATGAATTGTACAATTTATGAACGCTGCCTCAGAAAGTGGTGGAGACTGCTTCATAAAGTATTTTTAAGGCAGAGGCAGTCAAATTTTTATTAGTCAAGGGATTCAAAGATTATCAGAGGTATATGGGATTGTGGAATTTGAAACACAAACAAATCAGTCATGATCTTATTGAATGACAGAATAGTCTGGAGGGGCTGAATGGCCTACAACTATTCCTAATTCATATGTCAGAGATTCTCACAAGAAATGGAACTGACCTAAGCTCTGCTGTTCTGCCACATCTCGCCCTTAAAGATAGTAAACAAGAGAAGGTGCCATAAACAAACATGTCCATTCTCAATGCTGGGGCAGTTCAACATAAAGAGACAAGGCTGAAGTATTTGCAACTACCATCTGCCAGAAGAGATGAGTGGGTGATCCATCTTAACCTTCCAACGACCTCAATATCATGGATTCACTCCACACGATAAAGAAAATATTGAAGAAACTGGATACTGCAAAGGATATGGTCCGGATAAAATTCTGTTATATTCATGGACTGTGAGAAAAACGAAAAGATATTGAACTGCTTGAACACTTTATGGATTCAACAGAATTTTCACAAAGGGAAATGGCTTCTGGAAAACAAAGTCAGCAGTTTAATGTGGTCTATAATCCACCTGGCAATTACTGAGTGGAAAAATAGCCGTGCATTTACATTACATTAGGTTTATGGCCATGAAATGTCAGAAAACATAGTTTTGGAAGAGATTATGAGGCCCTGTGCTAACAGTTTCCTAGCAACTCTTACTGGTCTAGGTTTGTGTTTCAAAAACCTAGGTAATCAGAATTTTTTTTTAAAAGAACAAAACTGAAAGTCCCTCTCTCTCCTTCTCTAGATGGAAGTTTTTCAGAAATCTGATAAAGTTTCCAATTCCAACTCACTTTGAAACCCTGAGAAGATGACAGTAATTACTTGGAGTAATCTAAAGATTTGGAGCCAGCCCGATTTCCATCTGAAATTAAGCTTGGTTGGAAGATCTTGCATCATATTACTTCTATCAACAATTCCATTTCAATAAGAAGCAATGTGTGATGTGTGCATTCATTAGACAGGCGGCACAGTGGCTCAGTGGTTAGCACTGCTGCTTCACTGCACCAGGGTCCCAGGTTCGATTCCAGCCTTGGGGTGACTGTCTGTGTGGAGTTTGAACATTATCCCAGTGTCTGCATGGGCTTCCTCCGGGTGCTCTGGTTTCCTCCCACAGTTCAAAGATGTGCAGGTTCAGGTGAACTGGCCAATCTAAATTGTCCATCATGTTAGGTGCACCAGTCACAGGGAAATGGGTCTGGGTGGCTTACTCTCAGGAGGGTCGGTGTGGACTTATTAGACTGAAAGACCTGTTTCCACACTGTAGAGAATCTAATCTAATCTACATTGGGGCCAATAAGAGCAATCTTCTTTTCAAAATATCACCTCTGTTCAGTCTTTCTGTTTTGTATTTTGTGAGTACAATGCGGGTTTGCAAGAATGCAACCTGGATATCAGGGGTTAAGTTATATGACGACATTATATAAACTAGGTCTGTTTTGTCTAGAATTTGGAAGGTTATGTTGTGACCTGATCGAAACCTTCAAAAATATTAACAGGGAAAGAGAGGTAGATAAACTCTTTCCACTGGCTGGAGATTCTGAAACTAAGGTGAGTAGTCTGATACTTGTTGCAGGACCATCCAGCTGCAGTATTAGGAAGCACTTCTACACGTAAAACACTTCTACACAAGCTTGGAACACTCTTCCACAAATGGCAGTTGACACTAAATCAATTGTTAGTTTTAAATCTGCAATAGATAACTTTTGTTAAGCAAAGATATTAAGGGATATGGGCCAAAGGCAGGTATATGGAGTTAGGCTGCAGATCAGTCACAATCTCATTAAATGGCAGAACAGACTTGAGGGGATGAATGTCTAATCTTGTACCTATGTTTCTTTGTTCATATATTCACTAGCTTCAACACTCACTTGCTGAAGCACAGTGGCAGCAATGTGCACAGTCTACAAAATGCTCTTCAAGGTTTGCATAAAGATTTATAACTCAGGTGCTGGTTATCGTAGTTGAGCATGTTCGCCGAACTGGGAAGTTGATTTGAGACACTTCATCCCCTGACAACCGGAACCTGCAACCGGAAGCAACAGAAACGGAACCAAATAAATTCCAGAAGAGACAGTACAGCAGTGTTTCACAGGAGGCTCCAAAGCACTGAAGATGTCACCTAGATAGGGTACGAAATGTCTGCAAATCAACTTCCTAGCTCGGTGAACATACCCATAACTACGACAAAATGCTCTGTAAAAATGTGCCAAGGTTCCTCAGACAGTACATCCAAAACTTACAATCTTTACTACCTAGGAGGACTTGGGCATCAGATCACCACCTGAAAGGTCTGTTGCAAGTGACATATCATTCTGACCTGAAACTATATCACTGGTATCAATTTTCAAAAAGCAAAGACAACCCTCTTAACAGCACTGAGGGTCTATATGCTCCACATGGACTGCATGGGTTCAAGAAAGTGGCTTAGTACAATTTTAAGGTATATTAGGAATTGGTAATGAATGAATAAAAATAAATGGAGTTCCAACAATTTCAGACATTGAAGTTTAAGCCCATTCTGATTCAGCTGTTATTGTCATATGCTTGCCTTGTTTCCCATATTGTTGTTTCCAGACAAAGCTTTTGATTACGTTCCCATTCACATTCTGGAAAAATGCTATTTCTTTACTTCAGCCATTACCAATCCTTTTGACTTTGACTTTTGTCCCATGAAACTTTTGTCATTTCACCTCTCTGCCCTATTCCCAGGTCTTGTGCTTTGCTTAACATTCTTTGCCCCTTCTCAATCAAAAAATTAATTCTGTTTCTCTCCACAGATGCATCAGACCTGCTGAGTACTTTTAACACTTTTGGTGCTCAATAGTTTTGGCTGTACTGTCCATTTAATTAAATATGCACTGAAACAAGTGGCCAATACAATGGTAGGTGGACAATGACCACCAAACCATGTCTCAGTGAGCCAATCCCTTCCAAAGATGAAGCACATTTTTTAACATAGAGAAACAGCAACTCAGGAACAGAACTACACAGATGCTGCAGACAAATGACGTTATGAACAAGAATATAATATACAGTAATGCATGTCCCAAAGAACCAACACAAAAAGACCAGATGTGGAAAAATGACTCCAATGGGACTAAATGTCAGATGTGGGTTTTATGGGAAATGAATAAAGGACATTTTGTTCAAAAATTCCAATCAGGAACAAGCACTAATGACCGAATTATTCTTCTCATTCAAGTTATATTTACAGTGTCAACATCAAGATGTATACTGAAATGGTCATTAAATTGTAAAATGTTGTACCAGTCAGGGATATTGATGCAAGTGACGACACAAGTCATAGAATTCTATAAAGATACAGAACAGAAGGTCATTCTTGACTGTGCCTGCCAGCTCTTTGGTGGTGCTGTCCAATTAGCCCCATGCCTTTTCCTCAAAGCCATGCATCATTTTCTCATTCAAGTATTCATCCAATCTGCTTCCACCACTCTTCTAGGCATTGCATCCCGATCATTACAATTTTTGCATAAAAAACTCATCTAACCAGTCACCCAAAAGTTGATACCAATGATTCAATATTGTACATTTCAGCAGCACCATGGTATCCTTTTGAAAATTTGATGCATATTAATGTTGACAATACACACATCCTAGGTCAGGCAAAACAAAGACATGCATGAGAATTCTATCAATAAACACATCGACTTAGATCCTATCTACCTTCCCTTGAAAAGAACTGGAAATGACATCACCCATCTTAAGAAACCAAGACCTATAAAGAGAGAGGTGGGACATACCACCAGCGCTTCACCGGAGACTCTCACTGAAGTTGTCACCTGGCATTGTGACAAAACGTTTGAAAACAAACCTTCCACCTCAGTGAGCTAACTTACCTAATGGAGACAACATTCCAACTGCAGCTTAACAAGTGTTTCAACAGGTGTTTGCATAACTTTGCTTTTGTACACTGTTAAAAATCAGTTTAAAGAGTGTAGAACGATTGTAGGAAATAGGAAACTTAGATCTGCACAGAGGAGCTCGCAAGGAGTCGACCATACCCGCGCCATCATACAACACCAGGTTAAAGTCAAACACATTTATGTGGAAGCACTACTCCTTCATCAGGTGTTTGTGGAGTATACTTATACTGGTCCAACACTGGCACCTCTAAATCTTTTGTCAAGTAGTCTCTGTTTCAGTTCATAAAACCAAAGGTCTCAGATGCATTATTTTGTTTAAAAAAATGTTAATTTCTTTAAATTTTTTTGTCTGTACACCCTTTTAATATGTGTCATTAGCTTATGTTGCCTATCCTCAATATTCATTAAAAATGCATCGTTCAACACTTCTCAATATTACAATGCCACGTGTTTGGCAATTCCGCGAGCCTTTCTACTCCCAGGATGTCCAGTGGTATTTTCCTCACTGACTTATCACATCACAGGTTCATCATTTCTCTCTTCACAGACTTTCTTCAGGAGTTACTGTTTTTATTTCAAATCTCCTCTACCCACAATGTGTTACTTGTAATTTAACATTTAGCCAATTTCTGGCTCAAACAATTCTGGACACAAACCGCTATGACCCTAACGATTCCACGACTGCCACTTTCACTTACCATACATAACTTCAAAAGCATATCCCTTACCAACTCATTTTGTTGCATCAAAGGTTTTGGAGATGAAATAAACTTTTGGGGACATGGGAGAGTAAGGTAAATGGTAATAACCACAAACCACAAATGGGCTTAATTTACGAAAGAAAAATCTGTGAATTGAACAGCCTTTTCTCTTTTCTGGAAAACCCCACACTACCAATGGTTACCGTCCAGTGGTTGAAGGTTCAATCATATAATTGTGGGCTTAAGTCTCACACCAGTCTTGAACACAAATCGAGAAGCAGATGCTCTCAGTGCAGTAATATAAAAGCAAATAGATGTTGGAAATCAGAAGCAAAACAGAATTCTCTGTTCCACGTATGTATTATTGGTGGCATGCTGCATTCCCTGACTTATCATCTTTCAGCTATTATAGTGTATCATCTAGTCTCTCAGGCAGACATAAGAAGTCCTATAGCACAATTCAAGAAGAACTGCAAATTTATTTGATTAAAACAGATTTTTTGAACATGAACACATTTTGTTACGCAAAGCTTTGACATGTGCTAATTGACTGCTGTGCTTCCACAATGTAGTATCTTTACATTAATATTCGTTACATTTGTTGTGAAGCACTTTCGGGTGACCTGAAGTACTGAGAAGTGACATAAAAGCAAAACTTTCTTGTGCATTCTGCTGGAGAACACTTCATGGACCGAGGTGGTCAAAAGTGCAGAACATGAACCCCCTATCTAGGACCAACTTAGATGAACTTTATGCCAAAAACTCATCATACAATACCTGAAATTTACTTGACATGTGTGAGAAACCACTGAGGGTCACAAGTGTTAATACCCCCTAATTCAGAAATGTTTCTATTTAACACAGTTAATGGAATGTTAAATTCAAAGTCATTCCTCAGGGCTCAAGCTCTGTGAAGTTTTGTATTTTTCTATTGTAAATCAAGTTTTCAAGGACGAGTGCACTCCCCAATACAGATATGCTGAAAACATCTTTATTGTGCACCATTTCTTACTTGCAAGTTAGGAAATCCAAAACATGTTCAGATGGGTGAAACAGAGATGCAGCTACACAACACCAGACTTTTGATTACAGAGAGATTCTCAGGATAAATCCACCATCCAAACACAACAAACAGGTGACAGAGCCCCTTGGTGAGGAGACACAGCACAGCACAATGGAGGAAATGGAGAAAAACTGCAGAAAAACTGGGACCTGGGGGCACTTGTACACGAAAGACAGAAAGCAAGTACACAGATGCAGCAGATAATCAGGAAGGCTTGTGGAATGTTGGTCCAAGATTAAGGGGGTTGGAGTAGAAGAGTAGTGACGTCTTACCGTAACTGCACATGAGACACCAAATCTGAAATACTGAGAGCAGTTTTGGTCCCCCTATTTAAGAAAAGATATCATTTCACTGGAGGAAATCCAGAGTATGTTCACTGAGATGATCCTGAGTATGGATGATTAGTCTTATGAGCAAAGGTTAAAAGGATTGCGACTCTACTCACTGGAATTTAGAAGAACGGGGGTGAATGCATTCCAAGATAGAGGATTCTTAACAGCTTAGATAGAGTAAATGCTGAGAGAATGTTTTCCATCATGAAACAGTCTCGGACCGGATGGCATGGTCTCAGAATTAAGGGTGCCAATTTAAAACTGAGATGAGAAGGAATTTCTTCTCTGAGAGGACTGAGTCTGTATGGAACTCCTCATCACAGAGAGCTGTGGGCACAATGTCCTTGTGTATAGTGAAGGCTGTATTAGATGGGTTCTTGATCAGCAGGGGAAAACACAGAAAAGTGGACATGAGGAGAGTCAGATCAGCCATGATCCAATTGAATAACACAGCAGGATCGAGGGGCTGAATAACCTACCCCTGTTCTTATTTCTTATGATCTTATGACATTTGGAGGATGCATCTTTGGACGTATGACGTTCTCACCCCCAACTCCACCATCCACGTTGGTGGCCCAAACAAAAATGACTGTAGCCTGCAGTCATTTTCTTTTATCACAGTTCTGTAAAATTAGTTGGCAACATCTTCACTGACACCGTATCATAGAATCCCTCCAGTGTGGAAACAGGCCATTTGGCCCAACAAGTCCACTCTGACCGTCCAAAGAGTAGCCCACCCAGACCAATTCCCCACTCCTATTACTCTACATTTCCCATGACTAATGCACCTAACCTACACATCCCTGAACACTATGGGAAATTTAGCATGGCCAATTCACCTAACCTGCACATCTTTGGGTTGTGGGAGGAAACTGGAGCAACTGTAGGAAACCCATGCAGACATGGGAAGAATGTGCAAACCACAGAACCCGTTATTGGCAAAAGTATTGAAAAGAAATGTTGCTCAGAGTATGAGCAACAAATTCTCAACATCATTAAACTGAAAACCCACTGTATAGCATTCTAATTACAGTTTGAAATGACATGCTTCATGGATTTTGAATTTTGTTATGAACCTGGACCCAGACGGCTAAATTTAAGATACGGTCTGGTTGGGGCCAGTGACTTTTATTTTTTCAAACTGCGATATCCAGGGTAGTTATTAAGAGAATAAAGTCACAATACTTCACAGTTTTGAACAAACTACAATTGACTTTAGCATATAATATTAAAACAGTAATACAAATGACAATACAGGCGTAACTTATTTTCAAAACCTAGAATTAACCTGTGAAGATAACTTAAATATGGGTTCTAGACGGTGATCAAATGTCCTGCAGCACACATCAAACACAAGAGCAAACCAGACCAACACAGGTCCCATGGATTTCTCAATAACTCACCCCTTCCCCCTATCCCCACCCATGCAGCCAACTCCTTTAGCCATTAGGGACCCATACTGGGTCATCAAATCTCAAAACTTCATAAATGATGCAAATGCTTTTGTTGTTCTGGCCTGGAAACTGCCTCGCTTGGGCCTCTCTGCCATGGTCTGTCTCAGCAACTGCTGCTAGTCTGCTTGGTCATTCTAGTTTCCTAGCACTACACTCCCCTGGACTCCAGTGTCCTAACTCCAGCTCTTGACTAACAGCTAGCTTCATAGAGGCAATCTTATCCCTGAATTTTACTTTGAGCTCCAATCTTGTACAGTTCTGTAAAGCAAATACAGCTTTTGCAAGTTTCTCGATCAGTTACTCAGGATAGTTCAACACTAGCTAAAGAGAAGTTCAAAAGGAGCTCCTAGATTGTGGAAAAGGCCTGGAGGATTGGAAAACTGTCAATGTTACACCTTTATTTAGAAATAAAGGGGAAGGAGACAAAAACGATCTATAGGCCAGTTAGCTTAACGTTTGTTATTCGGAAAAAGTGTTCACGTTTATAATAAAAGAACATAATTGAATGACAATTTGAAATACATAATCAATTTCTCAGTGGCATTGAAATTTTAATGTTTGCAGGCCTCTTGGGAGCCCTTCATTGCCTCTCCCAGTACAGAGCCAATAATCTTCTCATTGCGAGTCCTCATTCCAGCACTTAGCTGCCTACTAATTCCGAGAACATTTTCATGAGCTCTAATAGCACAGAGCCATCCAAGTACTCCTGACTCCTCACTGAGCCCCTACATAGAATACATGTTATTGAGATGCCTTCCCCACAGTACAGTACTCTTATTATGGAATCTGCTTCCATGCCTGTCTCTCACATTCTCAGTCACTGCCTGCAAACTCTGAACTTCGCTTTAGTTAATACTGAATTATTCTGAGTAACTGATTGAGAAACTGGCAAAAAAAACCTCTATCCCATTGTTGTGAACATCGCCACTTTCCAACTCTTGGAACTCTGCTCCATAATTGTCCCATTCTTGCAGAATGATGAAATGAATTTCATCACGACCTAAATGCATTGTGAAATCAAATGAAATAAAGCACATGGACCCAAATTAAAACCAGTGACTTGAAGATGTAGAAAAGTAAAGTGAAACATACATTTAGGGCAAGTCCTTAAAATGGAGGAAAGTTTAAATTGAAAGATTTTTAAAAGGATATTTTACAGAAGTATGTATGCCACTTTTTTGAATGCTATCAATATTTCACCATGAAGATGATTTCTTGTGTGCAACATCTGAAATCTGTTTACATTGAACAGGATTTTAAACAGAGGACCTCTTCTGGCATTCCTTGATAGCACAGGTTGATGTTCTGCAGTGTCACTCACCATCAACTGGATATACTTTTATACTTACAGGTTATGTTTATGGAAAGGTAGTGCAGTTAGTAGTAAAACCTCAGTAATTTGTTTCCTGGCAAATTATCATTAGAAACATGTCTCAACAGCAACAGGTAAAATTGGTTTGAAATATAAATGCATCATGAAGATGAATATCTAGTAGCAGAAATAACCAGATTCCCAATTTTTATTTGACACAGAATTAATTAAGTTATGGAAAAAAAATTCTTCCTAAATTTAGAAGATTTTTGTCAGGGAACATAATTGTGACAGACTAACTTGCCACAACATAAAAGACTTCACATATTTAAACAGTAATTTAAAAAACAGACCTCAATATTTATCACTTTACTAATCATTTCTATGTTTTTTTACTCTCTCAGCTGTCTCATTTTGGCTCTGACCTTTCTTCCTGGATCTGAACATTTTTTTCAGATAATTATCCAAGACTGTTTTGAAAGCCTCAACTAAAGCTGCCTGAATATACATCATAGCTACTCACTAAGTAATCTGCTATCCTCAATGCTTTTACGATCTGATGGAATGCATCCAAAGAAGTAATCTTCCAGGAGCTCTCAGATTCTGGAAAAGACCTTGAGGATTGGGAAACTGGCAATGTTACACCTTTATTTAGAAATAAAAGGGAAGGAGACAAAAAAAATCTCTCTAGGCCAGTTAGCTTAACGTCTGTTATTGGGAAAATGTTCAAGTTTATAATAAAAGAACATAATTGAATGACATTTTAAATACATAATATGATCAAACAGAGTCAGCATGGCTTCTTGAAGGAGAAATCATGCCTGATAAATTTACTACAATTCTTAAAGATAACATGCAAGATAGATCATGAGGACACAGTGGAAGTAATATACTTGGACTTACGGAACGTGTTTGATAAGGTACCATATGTTGGGCTATTTAAGACAAGAAGAGCTTATGGTGGTGGAAGTGGTTATTAGCATGGATAGAGGATTGGCTAACTATTGAAGACAAGGGCGGCATTTTCAGGATGTAAATCTGTAATTAGTGGAATGCCACAGGGTTCACTACTGGAACAACAATTTTTACAACAATGTACTATAGATATGTTTGCAAATGACAAAAATGGACGGAAAGCCAAGTGGTGAGGATGATACAAAAAGAGTCTGCAGCATGACATTGACAGGTTAAGTGAATGGGTGAAAAATTGACATATGGCATATAATGTGGGAACTTGTTATGATTTGCACTTTGTTAGGCACAATGAAGGAATGGAAATTTATTTAAATAAAGAAAGACTGCAGAAAGCTACAGAACAGAGGGATTTAGGAGTCTTGGTCCATGAATTACAAAAGACTAAGATCCAAGTTCAGCAAGTAATAGAGGAGGCAAATGGAGTCAAAGAATCCTATAGTTTGGAAACAGACCCACCAGTCCACTGCGTCTATGCCAACCAGATATCCTAAGCTGAACTAGTCTCATTTGCCTATGTTTGGCCCATATCCCTCTAAACCGTTCTTATTCATGCATCTGTCCAAATGCCTTTTAAATGTTGTAATTGTTGGCTTTTATTTCTAAGGGATTGGAGGAGTATATAAGTAGGAAGGTTTTGCTAAAACTGTATAAGTCATCCATCAGACTGGAGCTGGAACACTATGAAGAGATTTAGGACTCTTATCTATGGAAAAATATAGTTATGTTGGAGGCAATCCAGAGAAAGTTCATTAGTCCAATATCAGGTACAGAGGGAATATCATGAATGTATAGAACCCCTACACTGTGGCCCAACAAGTCCACACTGATTCTTCGAAGGGTATCCCACCAAACCTGTTCCCCATTACTCTACCTTGAACCCTCACTAATGCACCTAACCGACACATCCCTGAACATTATGAGCAATTTAGCATGGCCAATTCACCTAACCTCTATATTTCTGGATTTTGGGAGGAAACTGAAGCACCAGAGGAAACCCATGCAGACATGGGAAGAAGGTGCAGACACTACACAGACAGTCACCAGAGGATGGAATCGAACCCGGGTAACCTGGCGTTGTGAGGCAGCAGTGCAAACCACTGAGCGAGCGTGCCGCCCCTTGCTGTGAGATGTTAAACAGATTTACATATATTCATTGGAGTTTAGAAGAACGAGAGCCAGCCTTATTGAAACATAGAAGATAGAGGGAGATGCATAAATACCGTTTCCCCTTGTGGGAGACTCCAGGCCCACAGGGCATAACCTCAGAATGAGAGGTTGCACCTTTAGGACAGAAATGAGAAGGATTTTTTTCTCTCGGTAGCAAAATTCCTTACTGCAGTGGACTGTCAAAGCTGGGTCAAGGCCAAAATTTTTAATCAGCAAGGGAATCAAGAATTCTGGGGAAAAAGCCAGGTAAGTGGAGTTGAAGATTATCAGGTCAGCCAAGATTTTATTAAATGGCAGAGAAACTCAATGGGCTTCATTATTTCCCTCTGAAGTATAACACTATCTTCCTCAATGGTCATGATTCTTGCAAGCTTTGTATCATTTACAAATTTTATAATTGTGCCCAGCCCACAGTTCTACATTATTAACAAGCAGGGATCCCAGCACCAATCCTTCGGGAAGCCCATTATAAGCAATCTTCCAATCCAAAACGCAGCCATGCGTCAAGACTAAGTTTCCTGCTCATCAATGAATTTCACCTCCATGTTGCTATTGTCCTTTCTATTTCATCCCATAACCACTGCCACTGAAATAATTAGTCAATCATGTTTGAGGGACCATAATGTGCATAAATAATTTCCAAGAGGGGCTGGTGGAGAGAGAAGGGGAAGTGAGGAGTCAGATAGATCAAGAATGATTAAGAATTGTGATGATCTGTGACGTAATTTTGCCTTCATCATGCTATTTGACTTGATGCAGGGATGTTCATTTTATCTCCACTAACATTTTCTCAAGATGTCACCATCTATTTCCCGACATTCTATATCTTCCATGTCCTTAGCCACGGTAAACACTGACACAAAGTACTCGTTTAGCATCTCCTGCAGTTCCACACATGGGCTGAGTTGCTAATCTTTGAGAGGCCCTATTTGTTCCCTCGTTGCCCTTTTGTCCCGAATGTATTCATACAATCCCTTTGGATTCTCCTTAACCCTATTTGCCAAAGAAACCTTAGATCCCCCGCATTTTGGAAAGGCAAATCAGGGCAGGATTCATACACTTAATGGTAAGGTCCTGGGGAGTGCTGCTGAACAAAGAGACCTGGAATGCAGGTTCACAGTTCCTTGAACACAGAGTCAAAGATAGATAGGATAGTGAAGGCGGCATTTGGTATGCTTTCTTTTATTGGTCAGAACATCGAATGTATGAGTTGAGAGGTCATGTTGCGGCTATACAGGACATTGGCTAGGCCACTTTTGGAATATTGTGTGCGACTCTTGCTCCCTACCATCAGAAGGATATTGTGAAACTTGAAAGGGTTCAGAAAAGATTTACTAAGATGTTGCCATGTTTGGAGGGTTTGAGGTATAAGGAGAGACTGATTAGGCTGAGGTTGTTTTCCCTGGAGCATTGGAGGCTGAGGGATAACCTCAGAGGTTTGTAAAATCATGAGGGGCATGGATAGGATAAATAGATAAAGTCTTTTCCCTGGGGTGGGGGAGTCCAGAACCAGAGGGTATAGGTTGAGGGTGAGATGGTAAAAATTTAAAAGGGACCTAAGGGGCAACTTTTTCACAGAGTGATGATTGTAGGAATGATCTGGGAGAGGAAGCGGTGGAGGCTGGTACAATTACAGCATTTAAAAGGCATCTGGATGGGTATATGAATAGGAAGGGTTTAGAGGGATATACACCAAATGAGACTATACAGTATTAGGTTAGGATACCTGGTTGGCATGGACTGAAGGGTCTGTTGCCGCATTGTACATCTCTATGGCTCTACTACATTGGAAAACTGAGCATGGATACTGTGGCATTAAAGAATCCGAAAGACATTTATGAAAGCTAATTATACACAAACATTACATTCTTCAGGGACAGCATGTCTAGGTTAGCATTAAGCCAGCGCTTTACAAAAGAGTAGCATGCTTTCAGATGATCATGTTTCAGATGATCAGATTAGGATGGAGTAGGAGTTCTTTATCCACTCAGGTCACATGTTATGATACATTGGTGATATCATGACTATGTCTTTCAAAGTTGTACTGACATACTGAACACGAGAAGTTATGCAACACTGCACTGAAAAATTAAGGATGAGAGAATAACCAATCGTGACAGCGGAAATGGAGTCATCCAATACATGTTAACAAATGCACTGGGGGGGGGGGGCGCGGAGGCAGAGTTGTTGTAGCATTTAACAATTGTTCTCTTTGCAATTTACAAGTGACTTGATTGTACAAAGCTCACTCATTGGTTGTGACAAACGTTTATCCCATTGCTCCAAAAAACCTGAAGAGCTGGTTTAGAGCAGTTGCTGCATGAAAACCTTGCACTGTGTTATACATGCAGCTGACATGAAAATGTTACTTCAACATAGTAGTTGAGTGTGTCAAGTACGTGTGCAGGCAAACAAATAGTCTTTTCTTGGATTACTTTTAGTTTAGAAAAAACAAAGGCAAGTAATATCGCTTCCCGAATCAAAGTTCAGAGATTTCACTGAATGAATTTTGTAAGATTAGATTCCCTACAGTATGGAAACAGGCCCTTTGGCCCAACAGGTCTACACTGACCCTCTAAAGAGAGACCCACCCAGACCCATTCCCCTATCCTCTATTTACCCCTGACTGATGTACCTAACACTATGGACAATTTAGCATGGTCAACTCCCCTAAACAGCACATCTTTGGACTGTGGGAGGAAACTGGAGCACCACAGACAGTTGCCCAAGGCTGGAAACGAACCCAGGACCCTGGTACTGTGAGGCTAACTATTGAGCCATCGTGCCCCCCCCCCCCCCCCCCCCCCCCCCCATGGTAACTAATTTGAGAATAAGAACTAATTAAAGCTTCATGTGAACACAATTAATACAATGTTTCAACTGCAGATGTGTGGAGGGTACTGGTCTGACAGTTACCATCCTCTTCAATTGAACAATTTTATCAACATTCACCTTTTCTATCTTAATGCTCCGGTGAAGGACAATGTACTGACATGATTACTGTCATGCAACAATGTATCCTGAAGAAAATAGTCACATTACAGTCAAGGCTGAAGGGAAACACAGCAAGCAATGTAATTACTATTAGCAAATCCCTGCTGCAATTGAAAAAAAATCTTGTGCAGTAGATGCTCTGGTAATGATGCATCATAAAATTGGCTATTCCTGTTTCACCTCTAATTTTCCAGATGCAGGGATACTCACTCAAATGTTGTCAAGCAAAGTGAGTGAAATGTCACTAATACGAAAATGACATTTACAAAAGAATGTACTTCCTGTAGCTTTATCAAATGTTTTTGATAACAATGGGATAATTGAATTCAGGCACAGTCATAGAGATGTACAGCACGGAAACAAACCCTTCGGTCCAACTCGTCCATGCTGAGCAGATATCTAATCTAATCTAGTCCCATTTGCCAGCACCTGGCCCATATCCCTCTAAACCCTTCCTATTCATATACCCATCCAGATGTCTTTCAAATGCTCTAATTGTACCAGCCTCCACCACTCCCTCTCGCAGCTCATTCCATACCCGCACCACCTTTTGCGTGAAAAAGTTACCCCTTAGGTCTCTTTTATATCGTTCCCCTCTCACCCTAAATCTATACCCTCTAGTTCTAGACTTCTCCACCCCAGGGAAAAGACTTTGTCTATTTACCCGATCCATGCTCCTCATGATTTTATAAATCTCTATAAGGTCACCCCTCAACTTCCAATGCTTCAGGGAAAACAACCCTAACCTATTCATCCGGTCCCTATATCTTAAACCCTCCAAACCTGGCATCATTCTTGTAAACCTTTTCTGAACCCTTTCAAGTTTCACAACATCCTTCCGATAGGAAGACCAGAATTGAAAGCCATATTCCAAAAGTGGCCTAACCAATGTCCTGTACAGCTGCAACATGACCTCCCAATTCCTGTACTCTGTGCCTCCTTCTTCACTATCCTATCTATCTGCAACTCTACTTTCAAGAAAATACAAACCTGCACTCCAAGGTCTCTTTGTTCAGCAACACTCTCCAGCAGGACCTTACCGTTAAGTGTATAAGTCCTGCTAAGATTTGCTTTTCCAAAATACATCACCTTGCACTTACCTATATTAAACTCCACCTGCCACTCCTCAGTCCATTGGCCCATCTGACCAAGATCCCATTGTACTCTAAGCTAATCTTCTTCACTGGCCACTACACCACTTATTTTGGTGTAATCTCGAAACTTAATAACTGGACCTTGTATGTTCACATCCAAATTATTTATATAAGACAACAAAATGCAGTGGACCCAGCACTGATCCTTGTGGCACACCACTGGTCACAGGCCTCCAGTCTGAAAAGCAACTCTCCACCACCACCCCCTCTGTATTCTACCTTTTGAGTCAGTTCTCTATCCAAATGGCTAGTTGTCCCTGCATTCCATGAGATCGAACCTTGCTAACCAGTCTCCCATGGGGAACCTTGTCGAAATCCACATAGATCACATCTACTGCTCTGCCCTCAATCCTCTTTGTTACTTTTCCATGCTCAAAGCCATGCTGACTATCCCTGATCAGTCCTTGCCTTTCCATATACATGCAAATCCTGTCCCTCAGGATTCCCTCCAGCAACTTGCCCACTACCAATGTCAGGCTCACCGGTCTATAGTTCCCAGGCTGTTCCTTATGGTATTTCTTAAATAGCGGCACCACGTTAGCCAACCTCCAGTCTTCCGGCACCTCACCTGTGACTATCAATGATACAAATATCTCAGCAAGCACTTCTCTAGCTTCCCACAGAGTTCTAGGGTACACCTGATCAGGTCCTGGGAATTTATCCACCTTTATGCGTTTCAAGACATCCAGCACTTCCTCCGCTGTAATCTGGACATTTTGCAAGATGTCACCATCTATTTCCCTACAGCCTATATCTTCCATATCCTTCTCCACAGTAAACACTGATGCAAAATACTTGTTCAGTACCTTTCCCAATATCCTGCGGCTCCACACATAGGCTGCCTTGCCGATCTTTGAGGGGCCCTATTCTCTCCCTAGTTACCCTTTTGTCCTTAATGGATTTATAAAATCCCTTTGGATTCTCCTTAATCTTATTTGCCAAATCTATCTCACGTTCACACACCACCACCCCACGCCCGCCACTCCTCCGACCTGGCTCTCCTGATTTCCTCAAGTATAGTCCTACTGCCTTTATACTCTAAGAATTCATTCGATCTTTCCTCTGTATACCTGACATATGCTTCCTTTTTTTTCTTAACTCAATTTCTCTAGTCATTCAGCATTCTTTATACCTACCAGCCTTTACTTTCACCCGAACAGGAAGATACTGTCTCTGGACTCTGAAGGCTTCCCATTTTCCAGACATCCCTTTGCCTCCAAACATTTGCCCCCAGTCAGCTTTTGAAAATTCATGCTGAATACTGTCAAAATTAGCCTTCCTCTAATTTAGAATTTTACTTTTAGATCCGGTCTGTCCTTTTCCATCACAATTTTAAAACTAATAGAATTATGGTTGTTGGCCCCAAAGTGCTCCCCCACTGACACTTCAGTCACCCATCTTATCTTATTTCCCAAGAGTAGGTCAAGTTTTGCACCTTTTCTAGTAGGTACATTCACGTACTGAATCAGAAATTTTCTTGTACACACTTAAATTCTTCTCCATCTAAACCCTTAACATTATGGCAGTCCCAGCCTATGTTTGGAAAGTTGAAATCCCATGCCATAACCACCCTATTCTTTTTATAGGCAACTGAAATCTCCTTACAAATTTGTTTCTCAATTTCCCGCAGACTATTAGGGGGTGTATAATACAATCCCAATAAGGCGATCTTCCCTTTCTTATTTCTCAGTTCCACCCGAATAACTTCCCTGGATGTATTTCCAGGAATATCCTCCCTCAGTACAGCTGTAATGCTATCCCTTATAGAAAATGCCACTCCCCTTCTTCTCTAGCCCCACCCCCCCCTTTCTATCCTTCCTTTAGCATTTGTATCCTGGAACATTAAGCTGCCAGTCCTGTCCATCCCTGAGCCATGTTTCTGTAATTGCTATGATACCCCAATCCAATGTTCCTAACCATGCCCTGAGCTCATCTGCCTTCCCTGTTAGGCCCCTTGCATTGAACTAAATGCAGTTTATTTTATCAGTCCTACCTTGTTCTCTATTTTGTTCCTGCCTGTCCTGACTGTTTGACTCACTACGTTTCCCAACTGTACCAGTCTCAGGTTGATCTCTTTGCTCACTGTTTCCCTGGGTGCCATTCTCCGACCTTATTAGTTTAAATCCTCTCGAGCAGCTCTAGTAAATTTCCCTGCCAGCATATTAGTCCCCTTCCAATTCAGGTGTTTCCGTCCTTCTTGTACAGGTGATTTCTACCCCAGAAGAAGAGATTCCTATGATCCATAAACGTTAATCCTTCCCCCGTATCAGCTCCTCGGCCACGCATTCATTTGCTCTATCCTCCTCTTCGTTCCCTCTTTACCTCATAGCACTCAGAATAATCCAGATATTACCAACTTTGAGGGCATCTTTTTTAAATTCCTGGCTATCTTTCTATATCTTCCCTTCAGAATCTCACCCAGTCATTTGCTACAGCCGATTTTAGAATCAATTTTTAAAATTAATGGAAATGTTTCAGATTTGATTCTGATGAATGGTCATCAACCTGAAATGTTAAATCTGTTTCTCTATCCAGGTGCTGTCAGGTATGCTGAATATTCCAGCATTTTTAATTTTTATTGCCAAATTCCCACATCCATATGACTTTTCAGTTTTGCTTGTTTTCTGCAAGGATCTGGGCATGTACTTAACTAGGTATTGCAATTACAATTCGTGGGTCTATGTGTACCTTTCAATCCTTCATACATGTCAACAAAGGCGTCTTTATCCACAGTAATAACCAATGCTTTATTTGACATGGGAGTGCTTGTGGAGGAGAGATTATGCTCACTAGTGAGAACATCTCCCATTTTGATTAAGTCTCCTGACTGTTCTGAAAATTCAACAAAAGCAAAATCCAACACTAATGATTATGAATGGAGTCTTGGGCTGTCAGAGGTAAGACTTACTCCAGCAAACCTCAGAGGTGGCCAGATATGGATCTTTGAAATTATGCAAGATTATGAGAGGATAATTTGTAATAAGATTAATTCCACTGATTGTCAAGCTGGGGCAGAGTAATTACAGAAATAATTAAAAGGGAGGTTAAAAACAAAAGATTTAAGGATTTAGAATTAACTGCCATAAGGCACTGAAGCAGAAACCATAACTACTTTGAAAAATAAATTAGATGGCTGTTTAAAAAGGGATATGAGCAGCATTCAGATAGTGAGATGGACTAGGTAGCTCATTACAGGGCCTGGTGTTGCAGGCATGCTTAACAGACAATGTGGATTGTTTCTGTGTAATCATATTGCATGATTCTGTAACACTTCAAGTTTCACAATAATTGGGTAAGTCAACAATAAAATGAATTAGAATCATTGTACAGGTTTGATAAATTTGTCAAAGGAACTATTGAAAATAACACCGATTGTGAGCTTGCGTCAGTTTCTGAAAGCTATCCACACAGTTTGGATTTCCCACCCCGTTCCCACAGTTCATGACTTTTCCTTCTCCAAGTTTTATTTTATTTTGCCTATCACCTGACCACCACCCTGAACTGCACATCCTTTCTGATTCAATACCACACAATATGTTAACCATGTCCTGTGTCAATACACCTTTAAGAGGTGTATTTTGTCTTTTTTTTGTGAAGTGAGGTTGAGATGGAGTGTTCTGCTCCCAGTCAATACAGTACAGAGGAACCTCGATTATCCAAATACCAATTATCCGAAGGAGATCTCGAGGTCCCGATGGACACATTACATCAAAGATGTGTTTCCAACAATGATTGCATCTTTTGTTTACAATGATTAAACAGGCACTGTCTCTAAATGACTGACCTCCAGCCCTCCCTCTCTCTTCCCCCCACCCCCTCCAAAAACTGTTCCCCAGATAATCTCTCCTACATTGTCCTGTACAGGACAAATGTGGAGCCTGTCAAAATGTTGCAGTAAAAAGTTGTGTGTGGCTGTGGCTGTGTGCTTGCGCGCGTGCAATTTGGAAATTTACACCACAAAGGCAGCAGCAGCAGCAGCAGCAGCAGCAATCTTGTTGTCCACTCGCCCCAGAGAGGGAAGCGGTGTTGGATGGGGTTGGGCAGCAGGGGCAGGGTTTGGGGGTGGTGGACGGTGTTGGACAAGGTTTTGGGAGTTGGGGGGCAGGGCTCGTGTGCTTTGTGCTGGGGGTGAGGGGCGGGGTTGGATGGGTGGTGGGCAGAGTTGGGGACGAGGTCTCCCACGCTGTGTGTTGCAGCAGTCTCCAGAACAGGGAGCAGACTTGAAAAACTCCAAGCCCTGGAGGAAAGGCATTTAATCAATTAAACGAATAATCGATTATCCAAACGAAATAGTGCCTGTCCATCTCGTTTGGATAATTGAGGTTCCCCTGTCAACAGCTTGAGGCGCCTTGGGTTTTTCTTAAAAAAACGTTGGAACAAAAGCAGCAGCCTGAGTGGGTGGGGTCAAGCTCCCACATAACCAGGATTTTAGTTTTAGCTTTCTGTAGCTGTTGGAGTTGTGAAAGGTATGACATCTGTCTCTCACTCTCTCTTTGCTTCAGCTAAAAGCTTGGGTTCTCTTCCTGCTGCTGGAATTGAATGCAAGACAATGTTACTGAGTTTGCCTTTGCCAAGGATGTGCTTAAGGGAGGCTACAATTCTGGAATAGTAAAATTAGTATTTCATTTTTTTTTTTAAGTACAGGTCACTCTTTTATAGTGTGCATTTTGTCAATGTGAATTAGCTGTAATACAATTGACAAATAGGGGACACTGTTTCCAAAGCACAAACTTTTAAAACATGCATTGGCTATAGAGTGATTGCATCACCAACACTAAGTGTGCGATTCTTGTATAGCAGGGGGTCGCTCAAGAATGCAACTATCGCACTATATCAGAAATGACTGTATTGCCATAGAGTAAGAGTTAAACCAATTATTTTATACTATAGCTAAAATACCGACAAAATAAAAATATGACTAAAGCATGGTTTTCTTCAAGCCTGATTGTTTGACCAAATCGAATTGCATCCAAAACTCAATCCAGAGCACTTGCCTTTAAAGTAAGAAAAAATGTTAGGGCCTCAGCCATCACTTTAATATGTTTTGAGGGGTCTGGTCCATAACATGGCCTAACCAACAATATGCACAGGATTAACATTATATTTTCAGATATTTAAAATCATGCCCTGGTTTATAAAACTTGTGTTATATATTTATTTTGCAGCTTCTCGGACTTCACCTCGCATTTTGCAGGATTGTTATAAACAAAAAAAAATGTCTGCTCCTCTATTCTGTACTGAAGTCACGTCAGTCAATTTTCCTCCAACCAAAATGCTTCTCACACATTTTCACAGCATGAAACTCATCTGGTATCCAGCTGCCCCATCTCCAAACCTCTCTATTTTCTCTTAGCCACTTTTATTGAAACTTAGCTAAATTGGCAGAAAAGCAAGTATTGTTAATAGATGTAATGAGAGCTCTATTTCTATCCGTTAATTAGCTTTTGATCACTTTAAATAGCAGACACCATCAACAAGCTGCTGGTACAGCACTTGATCATGCGCTTTAGAAAATTGACACAATACCATTCACTATTTTAGTCATGCACTCCATAATTTCCTCAACAAATTCAACTTATTAGAGACAACATACCTTTTAGAGATTTGTACATTCTATCCTCAAACAATGTATTCTTAATTTATTAATTTTATCCAATGTTAAGGCCTCTAAAAGATTATCCATTGTCATGTTAAACTGGTTGATCAATATTTACCCCTTCCTTTTTGAACAGAGAATTTGTAACCATTAGTCCAAAGCCCAACTTCCACTCCCAAATTATCTGAAAGATTGTTGCTAGAGCCTCAGGTTCATCTCTCAACGTCTCTCTGCATGCGAAGATGCAGACCCTTGGGTCTCAAACCTATCTAATGTAAGTGCTCTACCTCTTCTTCCATTCCCACTGTCACATTTAAATAGAATCAAAGCAAACTAGTTTTGCACTTCTGCTGTTACTTAATTCATGAGAACATTTTTGACTTTCTTCCCACTTCTTTATTAATTTTCATTAAATGCTGGCAAAATAATTTGCGCTTTTGATGTGCGTTCTGTGTAAGCTTTTCTCTTTTTCACTATAGGAGTTACAAATTTACTGATACGAATTGACAAACTGATTAACAAACATTGAAGCAATGTAACCCGAATGGATTTGACAAACATTACTTCACTGCATGGGTGATTTGTGTACAGCTGTTTGCTTATCTGCCTCTCTGCACAAGTCTCAAACAACACCTTAAAATATTACAAATAACATTTCACTACAATTAAGTGGGGGGGGGGGGATCACATTGCAGCACTATAGTAATTAAATAGTTAGTACTGGTTGGCACTGCTGCCTCACAGCGCCAGAGATCGGGGTTCAATTCCCGCCTCAGGTGACTGACTGTGTGAAGTTTGCACATTCTCCCAGTGTCTGCGTGGGTTTCCTCCGGGTGCTCCGGTTTCCTCCCACAGTCTAAAAATGTGCAGGTTCGGTGAATTGACCATGTTAAATTGCCCGTAGTGTTAGATGTAGGGGAATGGGTCTGGGTGCGTTGCGCTTCGGCGAGTCGGTGTGGACTTGTTGGGCCGAAGGGCCTGTTTCACACTGTAACTAATCTAAAGAAAATAGTGAAATGGTGTGGAATGTAAAGGTAGTGTGGTTAAGTGTCCAAACACAATGGTTGAAATTTTGTTTCAAATTATATTAACACAGGAGCAAGCAATTCAAAAAAAAAGAGAAATTCTAGTAGAGTAGAATGCCAGAGATGGGGAGGAAACTAATTTTTAAACATCTTTCATACCATCTAAAATGTTGTAAATAAATAAATGGCCCAATACCATCTATAGAGAGAAAATACTGTTCAATGTTTCATGCATACAGCTATAAAAATTACCACCCAGAATGCAAATACATACCCAGAGTATAAGGCTGCACAGGAAATATTGACTGATTTTTCTTCCTAACAAGTCTGTCTTATTTTCAAAATTCTTTATCCTTCGTAAATTATAACCGTCTGTAGTTTCTCTAATACTTCAATACTAGAACTGGGTTAAAAAAAAAAAGAACTGATAATTTAACTTTCTGATAAATAATCTCAGGATTTAAAAATAATTCATTCTTGGATTGACATTTATGGCTCACACCCAATACTAAATGACTTGCTCGGCCACATCAGAGGACAGTTAGCTGTCAACCAAACTGACGTGGGGGCTAAACTGTCAGCCAGAAAACATAAGACAACATATTCTATTCATTAAAAAATCCAACTGGCTTTATACAACAATCCCATAGCTTCATGCTCACTTTTACTAGTACTGCCTTCTATTCTTAATAGCAAGTAAGTTGGAAGTAACACAATTTGTCTACTGTTCTTGATGGATGGCAAAATGGAAAAGTTAAATTGTCAACCCATTTTTAAAGAACATAGGCAATCTTAATTTAGCAACAGACTGTCTTAGCAGCTGCATGTAGAATTTGAACACTGAGAAAACCGTGTCATAATGATGTCTGAAAAACTGATAGAAACCGCTTGAAGCATCACATTCTCTAAACTTAGCAGCACTTTTTTAAATGAATATTGACTGATAAAAAAGGCCAAGATAAATGTTCCTCGGATGATAAACAGTACCTTTGTCATTCAATCATATGGCAATGGAAAATAATCAGTGTAATTTGCCTGATTAAATGGTTGTTGATTATAAGTACGATAGCCTAAGTGATGGTGACTATCACAGCTTTTTGCTTCCAGATATTTAAAATTAAACTCAAATCTTCAGACTGCCATGGTGTAATCTAAAAACTCACATTTGATGAATTATTAGTCCACCTCTGCATTACAAGTCCAAAAACATGAACACTGCACAGCAGAACCTGTAAATTAAGTACTAGTTTTTCTTGCATGATCACACTATCTCCAAGACAGACCTTGATGGTCAATTTAGAAAGGTTAAAAGCTCTTTTGCTGAAAATAATGTCTTACAGTCTAGATCTATTACCTTGCCATCAATAAATTTTCCAAAGCCCAGTAGCATTAAAAAAACTTAAGCAAAATGGTAGAGGTCCAAACTTCTGATATGGGTTTGGAGTTAAGTTTAACTCTTACATGAAGCAACAGTTTCTCCCCATTCATCTCCCACGCTGACTGCCCATATTCACAGAAATACTGGATGTAACAAGGTGAAAAAGATGAATTGAGAAACAGAATTAAACAGAAAGATATTGAAGCTGATTTTAAATTTTTAGAAAGTTCTAAAGCCAACAAAAATAGATTTTTATCTACTTAAAGATGTAGTGGTCATTGATATTTCCCTGTTCCAAATCATGGAATACATATGGCCTAATTAATAATACTTCTAATTAAATTTACTAATGTTAGCAGTAATTGTTGAAAAACTGCTTGAATGTCTGTTCAGTTCAAGATTTTAAAAATCTTAAACATTTTTAAGTGAAAATGGTTTAAATATGTGCCATACAATATTACTGTTGCTGTAATGAACTGCATTGAGCTGGCACTATTTATGTTTCTTACTGGTTAAGTAAATGCAACTAAGCCTGTAGAATTTATGCCAAGTCAGTTAAGGTGATAAGTTGATAATCCTGATTCACAATGTAGGCATTCCAAACAAAGTCTCGTATTAAATAACTGGGATGTATAATAGGACATGAGCAATTGTGGGTCAATTGGACACATTGTGCAATATTTCTGGACTTCTCCAACTATGGTTTAAATCATTTTTATGGCCCCTGTGCAGGCCTTCACATAAAATTATCAAACGTTACGTTACTTTAAATAAGAATCTGATTGATCTTGTTTGAAAGTGAAAAACTGCCATTTTTAGAATCAAAATATGTCCAACGAACCAACTAATGTGAATAAAGCCAGTTAATGGCAAGAAAGGATCCAAGATATGTGGGATAAGTTGGATCAAAGAGAATCATTACTATGACTTACCTATGACATCCTGATTGTTTTGCTGTCCTGCCATAGCACGGTCTGCAGCAAAGAAATAAGAATAGAAAAGAAATACATATATGCAGTATGTCAAAGCACAAAAGGATAGGAGAAAAAAGCATGCACCAGGAAAAATACAAACAGAAAAATGAAGCTCTCCACAAGAGCAGTGGGAATTGGAATTGATAGCTGAAGAAATTGTACCCAGTATACCAGCTAAATGTTGCAGGAAGCATAGTGGTATCACCAGTTAACCATCATAGGTACCAAGCAAAATGCATTTTGTCAAAGTCAGAATGAAAAATACACCAAACTACATTGATGCATCTACTGCCCTGTTCTAGACATGTCCTCTCCGAGCACAGAAGGCGAGGAACATTTAGTGCACATTTTTGATTCCAAGTTTCTGCAATATATATTAAACTACCACTTGTATACTTGGAATACAAATTATTTTTCACCATTGAAACGGTAGACAGACTGCAGATTCAAATCCAGGACTAATAATTCCAAACGGCCAAAACTGCCATCAAATTAAAATAATTCCAAGGTAACTTGCAAATTTATGTTAAAATGGCCACATAATTCAGTAAATTCTGTCAGCCACTGATAATGACAGTAATTTTTTCCTTATTGAAAGATGATAGAATCTGAGCTTTCATATCCGAGAGGTCAGCTTCAATACTGTACACAAAGTAAAATAAAAACAGATAATTTAGGAAATTTTCAGCAGGTCAGGCAGCTCGAGTGGAGATAAATCAGTAAGAGTTTCAGATCTATGATCCTTCATCAGAATCAGGTGAAGGGCCACAGATCAGAAATAATTATCCTAAATTTCTCTCCACTGATGCAGCCTGACCTGCCAAGAATTTCCCATTTTCTGTTTTTTTTTATTGCCAGCATCTTTTGCTTTGCTTTTTTAAAAAAAATTATTGACAAAATAATGGCTATTAAAGGCATTTCTTAACGTGTACGTACTTGAGTTAATTCAGAGGAAATATTTAGTCAATACAACAGCTAAGCGGTACATTGCATGAAATGCGACTGCAATACTGCTGCAGTTAATTGCATTCTATCTTCCAAAATGTGGCATTGACCTTAATCATTACGCATTCTCAAATGTTTCTTCCTCTCTCAAAGAAAGCAACTCATACTTGCAGAGTGTGTTCCACAGACACCAATCACTTTTCACGACTTCAGCCAAGTAACCATCTATTAGGTACAAGGTCAGACTGGCATTGTTACCAACATATATTCCCTGCCAAAATAATGAAATAAATTATGTCTCCTGTCACTATCACAGATATCAGTGTACTTAGCATTGGCTGGTAACTTTGTCTTGTAAGGCTTTGGCAGCTATGTCTTCAGCATTTTATATCAGCAACTGCCTTAAGATGATTATAAACCCACCACCCTGACCATTTGTCTATCATAGACTCTTCTCTCCAGCCGCAGCCTGACACTCCCTTCTTCATGCTGGACACCATGATTGCAGGACCCCTTATTTGGTCTTATTTCTCACAGACCAAAACCACTTTATTAAAGGTCTTCCCTCATACCCAATGCAATGGTCAAGACCCCATACTGGAGTGACCCCAATGTGATCCACAATAGAGGCATGTGATCTACTCTCTCACCCACCTAGCATCCCTTCACATCCTACTGTCCCGATTGCTCCCCAACTTGTGTCCTTAACCGTCTCCTTCATCTATGTGATGCCGTTTCCACTCACTCCCCTTACACACTTAGGCATTGCTGGGGAAAAAAAAAAAAGAGACCCATTTTGGAGAAGCTTTTGGCTTGCACTCATCAGGACATTTCACAAGAAAACAAATTCTAGGGGAAAGACAGAGTTCTCTCTTAATGAGTGTAAAATACTGACTGCTTAGAGGCATTACCATGAAGAATCCACCATTAATGTTGTTTGACAGCTAGGCTTTGTCAAATTTTCAAAAACAAAATGATGCAGAATGAAGCCATTTTGCCCAACATGCCTGCACTGGCTCTAATATCTAGTGCTAGTCTCCTGCTTTTCCCTCAGGTTCCTACACACCATGATCCAGAAAACATCCCTGCCTTCTTGTATACCTCAATTGAACCTGCCTCCACCACAATTCTAGGTAGTGCCTTCTATACCGTAATCACTGTTTGTGTAAATAATTTTTTTTGTCACATCACCCTTTTCTCATTTGCACATCACATCAAGCCTATAATCCAGGCAAGTAGCCAAGACAATGCCCTAAGATATGAACAAGCAATGGCTGTTTTGTTCAGGTGAAACAGGTGCAGTGTGTATTCTTTCTGCAAACAGGGTCTTGTACATAAAAACATGTAGCATCCGGCACATGAGTGTGCCACACTGCAAGTTTGAGTGACTAGTCTAAATTGCTTGCCAGCTTAACTCCTCACACATTCAGAATTATCCAGCAAATGTTGCCCAATTGCTAAGTTACATCTAATATTAGACAATGCGTTGTAAATTTTACAGGCACAGTCTGGTAGTGTTTGGTCAGTACCTACGACATGCTGTTTGATATGATTCTCCAGTCTTTGGGACTTGCATAGTAGCAGTGTGAAAGAGTTCATCTGTTGCTTAAACTATTACAATACTTCACTCATCTAGGGTAATTGAAATAATCTAGGTAATCAGAGGCCTTTTTCAGGGCGAAGAGTAACCATCTTAATGCGTTCCATGAGGTTAGGATAAGGTATCCTCAAAATTTTGATTAACAAGTG
This sequence comes from Chiloscyllium plagiosum, assembly GCF_037043375.1. Classification (NCBI taxonomy): domain Eukaryota; kingdom Metazoa; phylum Chordata; class Chondrichthyes; order Orectolobiformes; family Hemiscylliidae; genus Chiloscyllium; species Chiloscyllium plagiosum. The sequence goes on along the minus strand of NW_028270157.1, from coordinate 61,639,592 downwards.
AAGCTAGCCGTTTCACGCTGTGTTCTTTTTTTATTGGTGGCAGGCTTCCAAGGTCCATGTGAAGCAAAAATTCCAAGAAAAGGGAAGTGAATGCATTTGCATTCGGACTGATACATGCAGAACCTTGGGAGTGTAAAGGAGACATTGGCTGCTACTATGTAGCAACTTGAGCGTTTTTTGCCATCAACAGAATGCTACCATTGAACCAAAAAGACATTTGGTTTATCATACAAGTGAGTAAGATGGTTTACGAATTTCAGTGCCAGTGTGATGCCAGATATGAAGGCTACATGTCCTGAAGCCTGGCAGATCGTATTCCTTTGATTGTTTGCAACAAGGAAGTTAAGATTATAGACTACTAGTCCATGCTTGTAAAACCCCCAAGTGTCTAATGTTAGATGTAATTCTATAATTGGACAATATTTGCTCGATAATCCCGAAAGAGCAAGACATTTGCATGTATTGAAAGCTACATTACATTACAACACCTGGCCCTGTCCTTTCCACAGAAAGAACACGTGCCAGCACTCCATCTATTTCACATCAAAATAGGTAAGTGTTGTTCGCTGGATCTGTTCACAAGGCCCTGGTCTTTGCAGACAGAAATAATACGTGACCCAAGAAAGTCATTCACTGGTTTATTTCTCAGAGTATTGCCCTGACCAGAGTAAATTTGCTTGGATTAAACATTACAAATGCTGGTTTTCTCTGAAAATTTGTATTCTGGGAAAATATTCTGATGATTGCAAGTCAAAATGCATTTTTTTTAGCCATACTCAAGTTTTGTACAATAAAAATAATATTTCCACATTTCTCTCAGAGGCTGCAAAAGTTACCCTGTGAAGTTTAAAGCCTGAAAAATAGTAGGATTGGTCACAATAAAGGGAAGAGGTTTCAATGCTGATTCACTTTGATTCTGGCTGCATAGGTTCCTAGCCTGGATGAGGCTGCCACAGCACTGGATTTTTTTAACAATTGACCCAAAACCCTATTTCCAATCCTGAATGGTACATCTGGAGCCTTATCTCGAACATGTTGCTCAAAAATCTCCATTGCTGACCACGTTTGATGTCATCTCCCGTTCCTGATGAAGAGCTTATTAGATTAGATGACTTAGAATGTGGAAACAGGCCCTTCGGCCCAACAAGTCCACACCGACCCTCTGAAGAGCAACCCACCCAGACCCATCCCCCTACATTTACCCCTTCACCTAACATTATGGGCAATTTAGCATGGCCAATTCACCTAACCTGCACATTTTTGGACTGTGAGTGGAAACTGGAGCACCTGGAGGAAACCCACACAGACACTGGGAGAATGTGCAAACTCCACACAGACAGTTGCCTGAGGCGGGAATTGAACCCAGGTCTCTGGCGCTGTAAGGCAACAGTGCTAACCACGGTGCCACCACGCCGCCCACAGTTTATGCTCAAAACTTGGATTCTCCTGCTCCTCGGATGCTGCCAGACCGGCTGTGCTTTTCCAGCACCATACATTTTGACACTGATCTCCAGCATCTCCTAGTCATCTCCCATTATGCCAATATAATGTTCAATGCCTGTTTCATTTTCATGTCAAATGCAATAAGATTTTTTTTCTACATTACAGTTACTGAACAAGTGATTATTACTGTTGATGGCTCAGCACATTTAACCAGCTCATAACTTACACAAACTAAGGAAGCAGTGCCCATTGTCAATTTTGGAGTCAGTTAGCTGGATGTCTGGTTTGCAATTCCAATTGCATAGGTTCAACTCCGCCATTGGCTGAACTCTCTTTCTCAACCTCTCCTCTCATGTGAGGCACGGTGGCCCTCTGGTTAAACCACCCTTCATCTTTCTCTAATGAGAGTGCAGTCCTATGATCTGTGAGGACTGAGGCAGCTTTATCTTTTTTTAAAAATTATCAATCCACAGTCCATGTTGAAATAGAAGATCTCAGGCAATTTCCTGGAACCTGGATAACAATCTCCACCAGATGTGCAATTGACTGTAAAGATAAATTAACAAAAGCATCACACTCCTCTGTGATCTTCCATCCATTTATTGAATAGCTTGCTGAAGTTCAGACAAGGATCACACAAATTATGGTCTTTTCAATTACATACCCAAGAGCAACTGAAACGTGTAGAAATGGGTTCTTCAACAGTGAGAAAAGAGGTAATAAAATAAGAGGAAATAAAACTCTACAGGAAAACAAACCTGTAGCTCTCTACCATGGGTATGTTATCTTGATATTATAAATAAATGGCCTAACTTAAATAGCACAGTAATTATGCACTTGAGTCTTCAAATGGAGAACAAAAAAAATCAAAGATAATGGTCTTTGGAAGATAGTACACAAAGCTATGCATAAGAACACAAGATTGAGAAACAATTAAAAATTCAAAAACACATTGTCCAGGTTGACAGAATAAAACATTCTACTCGTTGAGCAAATTTAACTAGTCCCAATAATGAGCAAAGTCACAAATCCAATCCATGCTAATACTGAGTTGGCTGCTCTCACCTGGAGTGACAATGTACGAAATACAGCCTCAGTGCTAAGACTTAGGAACAAAAAAGATCAGCTAACATGCCTGCTCTTCATTGTTATCAGAAAATACACAATTGTACTAACAGAAGGACAGACTTGCCTATAATTTCCTCATTATTGCAATAAAAGATACAACTGTCAGCATTTAGCATTAAGACACATTTGAGTAATAGTCAATTGATTCAGATATCACAAGAACCGTATCCCAGTGCCTTTACCTACATCTCTTTCTTCCTCTGCACCATTTTTGTTAGCAGAACCTTTAGTTGTTTTGGCCCCTCGAAATATTGGAAAATGATGGGAAGCAGAACAAATTGCAGGGAAACAAAGAGATAACAAACTGGCAAATGTTGCCAGGAGGGCCATCAAGTTGTACCTGAAGTGTTGAATTTACTGACAACTTTTTAGAAGTATTCTGCCTTTTTTCCTCCTCTCCCTGGGCACTACATTCTCTCCTTAACCAGGTAAGATTATCTATTATCTCTGTTATTCAACAGCCTTTGTTTATTCCATGTTAGAGCGGGGAGAAAGTATTGGGTTTCCATCATGCATCATCAACCTCGTGGAAAAGACAAAGATGGGCTGGGTGTTGGGACTTTGTGTACCAACTCAATCTGGACCAGACAGCAGCATTGATATTCATATCCAAATTGAAGAACTATGAAACAGTTAAGAAAATATTGATTTTAAGTGGCTTAAAAAGATGGCATTTTGGTTCAATTTTACATTAAGTTTGACCATCCATAAATATATGTCTTGTTCGTAAGAAAGCTGTGATGTGTATAAATTAGAATCAGATCTCAGAGGCCTGACATGACACCTAATTGAAATAAAAAAGTTGCTCTATTACGATAAGGAAAATTCTTCCAAATATGGCAATAATACGTAATGTTCAAAGCAAATATAAAAGGCAAAAGGAATAAAAAGAAAGCCATTTGGCCCATCACAAAACCCCATAGAACCGTTTCAGACAACATGCAATTCAGGTATCAACAATAACTTGCGTTCAACATTCCACAAGGTCACGGTCAAATAAAATTTGACACCAAGAAACTTAAGAGGGTTTTATGACAGGAGACCAAAAACTTTGTCAAAAGGGTAGGTTTTAAGAAACAACTTAAAAGGACAGTAATCATTCGGGAAGTTAATTCAATGAAAGGTTATATACAAGAGGCCAAAACTGGGAAATAAGTTTCTGGAGGGTTGTGACACTGGAAAATGCTACAGAAATAGAGAGGAGACAGAGACAATGGAGTCATTTTAACATAAGGATTAAAATTTTCAATGTATATAGTGCAATTTTAACAGAGAAATGATCTCGTCAACAACTTCTGCATTTAGACCCATGAGCAGTAAAAAGGTCTGTTGTCTTGGAAAACAAAAGGACAAGATTGAACAGTTCAGAAATGGAGGCTCAACAATTTTATGGAAGAGATTTTCCTTCTACAGAACTTTATTTCAGATATTCAAATGTGTTTCATAGATCCAGCTTGTATGTGTTCATTGGAAGAAAGAAGTATATTATGCATTTTTTCCTTATTTGGATATAAATAATGAACTTCAGCAACAAATACAAATTAACTCTCTCATCTTACCATCCTGGTTTTAAACAATGCTTTCATTCCCCACATAAACTATCACTTAAGTCTCTCTAACTGATCTTAGCTGCTAATTTGTAATGAACTGCAATAGTGCTATGAACTCATTGCCACAAACGTTCAGGTTCAAATAATCTTTATTCACTTTGGATGTTATAGCCAGAAAAAAGACACTTATACCTCGTCATCGTCAGCTGGATTTTAACATCGACCTCCATGAGAAAGAGAGCAGCTGAGAGAAAACATACACATAATCACACACAATCCATCCACACACACACACACACACCCCATGTTTAAATGCACCAGAATCCCACATTCATCACTTGACCAGTCCTCTGTCTATCCTCTGTATGGCAGGGCTATAACCAATAAGTATCACTTGAAGCAATAAAGCTAAAATAATCAATTCCCCATTTACTAATTATTCCTTTCTTTATAGGTAGGATTTTATATTGCAATTAAGTATCACAATATGGAGTTTATTCCAGAGGAATTCTTAAAACTGGTAAAATTTGCTTCTGATCTTCAATTAATGTATTAAATGGAAAACAAAAAAACATACAAAATTTTACCACAGGCTTTTAAAAGAGAACCAAGTAGTATTTACAAAGACAGCCTCTGGCCACATCTGCTCAAATTGGTTTAGTAGTTATCTATATGTGCAATCTAAGGTCAAAGCTGTAATTACTGCAGACAGTAAAAATAAAGTGTTTAATGTCATAAGAATTAAGTATTAAAACAGACTTTTCAATAAGAATGAAGCAATTACTATATAAAACAGACTTAATCAAATTGTCAGCTTATTCAGCAAGAAGTTTTAAAACTTGAAGTGCAAAATTAAACAGCACATAAACAAAGCAGCAGTCTTAGGATTTTTCTCCTGTTAGCTTTTACATTGGCACACTGATTCATGTTGTAACACAAGTATACTCAAGCTTATAAAAAAAACTCTCAACAATTCCTTTGCTGGCCTTGCCACCTTCAACCCACTTCATCCTTCAGATTCAAATGGGGCGCCAACACAGTGAAGATATAATGTAGACAATTATTATAAAAGCAAGTCACTGCCTTTGAAGTTTCAAATCTTCTGATATTGCATCAGTAGCAACAACTTTATGGCTAAAAGTTATTGTTATTAATTACTGTATTTGACAAGTCTACTTTTAAACAAGAGTCATTGGGTAAAAATCAAATGTCAGCTTAAATCTGTAATATTTTATAAATATTCATTGAAAAAAAATGTACCTAACTGAAAATACACATTAACAGATCAACAGTGACATGCTGCAGTTATACAACCTATAATATATCTAGGTATGGTATATTAAAATCTGCTCATGGTGACTTTAGATCTTCACAATAAACAGCTCAGAAGCTAAAATTAAAATCGCTCTAATATTTTGAGGATAAAAAGGCAATAAATCATATTGTTAAGCAGGAGCAAAACTGTGAAAAATACAAGGATTTATTGATATTTTTACAATTATGAGCATTTTTCCTTTCCAATAGTTGTTGAAAATTAATCTTTAAAAAGGCATCACAGCAATGCAACCTCAATATTTTATCTCCAACTTCAGTGCTGATGCTAACGTATATTTGTCCTTAGACTGCAATACCACCTAATTTATATCACATTTCATTCAAGTCCTAACGCCACATTTATGAGAAATCATTAAAATTTCAACAATTCAGCCAGACATCATCAGTAACTCTCATGTACTTACACACTGGCCTCAACCATAATAAACCATATTTAATCCCGAACACATTATTAAATTTACCACAGTTTAATTCAGAGCTCGTCATCATGCAAAATCTAACAGAATCACAATGAGCTAGATGAGGAAATTATAAAGAAAAACCTGTAGGTCATAACTTGTCCTCTACTAAATCTCAATTCAAATTCCTGACAACAGTCAATCATTTACTTATTTTGCACTCTAAGTTCAGAGATGTCAGAATTAGAGTAGAAGACTTTCACTTTGGCACCCAGTGCCAGGATCAGCAACTCCAAGAGGGGTGAGAGGGGTCTTTGATTATGTTAGCTGCTTTCCTGAGAACCGCAGAAGTAGAGACAGAATCATTGGAAGGAAGACCGGTTTTCGTGATCGACTGTGCTGTGTTCACAACTCTAATTTCTTGCGGTCTTAGGCAGAGCCATTACCAGACCAAGCTGTGATACATCAGATAAGATGCTTTCCGTGGTGCATCTATTAAAATTGATAGAGTCATTCTGAACATGCCAAATTTCCTGACCATTCTGAGGAAGTAGAGGCGTTGGTGTGCTTTCTTGACTGCAGCATTGACATTGATGGACCAAAACAGATTGTTGGTGATATTTACTCCAAGGAACTTGAAGCTCTCAATCACCTCCACCTCAGCACCTTTGATACAGACAGGGGTGTGTCTTTCACTCCACCTCCTAAAGTCAATGACCAGCTCCTTCGGTTTGCTGAATTGAGGGAGAGAATGTTGTCTTCATACCATGCCACTATACACTCTACCTTTTTTTTTGTACTCTGTCTTGTCGCTGTTTCAGATCCAACCTACTACGGTATCACTCGCAAATTTGTAAACGGAGTTAGAGCTGAATTTGGCTACACAGCGATGGCATGGTGGCTCAGTGGTTAGCATTGTTATCGCACAGTACCAGGGACCTGGGTTTGATTCCGGCCTCGATCAACTGTCTGCGTGGGGCTTGCACGCTCTCCCTGTGTCTGTGGGAGTTCCTTCCAGGTGCTCTGGTTTCTTCCCATAGTTCAAAGATGTGTAGCATGGATTGGCCATGCTAAAATTGTCCATAGTATTCAAGGATGTGTAAGCTAGGTGGGTTAGCCATGATAAATGAAAGGTTACGAGATATGGTTGGAGGATGAGTCTATGTGGGATGCTCTTCAGAGGGGTGGTGTGGACTCGATGGGTTGAATGGCCTCCTTCCGCATTGTAAGGATTCTATTGTTTCATGATATATGAGGATTAGAGAAATGGGGTAATTACACACATTTGTGGGACACCGGTGTTGAGGATTATTGTGGAGTATGTGTTGTTGTCTATCCTTACAGATTTCAATCTGCAGGTCAGCAAGTCGAGAATCCAGTTGCAGAGGAGATAGAGTCTTAGGTCTCGGAGTTTGATTTCCCTCAGTTTTGACTTCTATCTGAAAGCATCGAAAGGTGTCAGGTTCCATTTTCTATGCTCAGGACTGAATGAGACTGTCACAATTTATTTTTCTGAGAGTGGGGAATACTTTTAATTTTAATACAAAAGGACGAACAGTCAACGTCTCTTGTTGGTGACCAACTTGATAGCACTGGCTTAACACCATTTCCAAGACATAAAATTACTGAAAAGTCCCTTAAATCAGTAATGGAGTAGAAAGGGCATTATTCCTGTGTTAATTCAAACAAACATCTCATCTGAAGAGTAAAATCTAATTCTTCTCAACATCAAGTTTTACATCAAAATGTATTTCATGCATCTCAGTGATAAACCCTCAATTCAACATTGACTCTGCCATTAAGACATCCTCAAAACGAGCTGTCAAGAAAAATCAAGTATGCTACACAAGTACAAGTTACCAAAATAAAGCAAAAATCACAAGGTAGACTTTCAGCCTAAATACAGATACGTTGGTAGATTGGCAGACATTCATTCTTTCCCTCTGTTCTGCCATTCACTTAGATCACATCTTACCTGTGCATCCTAAACACCTTCTTAACTACCTAGCCATATATAAGGCAAACTTCAAAGAATTGTATACGTGAACCCCTAGATCTCTCCATTTGATAACATTGCCCAAGGCCCTACTTTTAATTATACAAGTCCTATACTTGTTTGTTTTCCCAAAAATTCAGTACTTTGTATTTATCCAAATTAAACTCCATCTGCAACTCTTCACAGCCCATTGACCCAATTAATCAAGATCTCTTTTGTAATCTTAGCTAATCTTCCTCAACATCCACCATACCACTCACACTGGTATGATCTGCAAACTTATTAACTATGCCTCCTATATTCTCATACAAATCATTTATATAAATGATAAACAAAAGTGGATCCAGCACCAATCCCCATGGACCCGTTGGTCACAGATCTCCAGTCTGAAAAACACAATCCTCCATCACCAAACTGTCTCCTGCCTTTAGGTCAGTTTTGCATGCAATTGGTAAGCTCACCCTGAATCCTATGTGATCTAACCTTACTAATTAGTCAACCATGCAGAACCTCAGCAGAGGCTTTGTTAAAGTCCAAGTAAACAATGTCTACCGCTCTGCACTCAATCTTCTTGATTACTTCCTCAAAAAACTCAATCAAGTTCGAGAGGCATGATTTCCCTTGCACAAAACCATGCTGGCTAACCCTCATCATTCCTTGCCTCCCCAAATGCATAAAAATCTTGTCTTGCAGAATCACTTCCAAAAAAAAACTTACCCACCACTGAAGTCAGACTCACAGATCTATAGTTCCTAATCTTCTCCTTACATCCCTTCTTAAACAAAGGCACAAGATTAGTGACTCTCCAGCACCTCACCTGTAGTTACAGATAACACAAATATTTCTGCAAGTAGCCTGCAATTGCCTCCCTAACTTCCCACTACATCTTAGCATACACTAGATCATGTCCTGGAAAAAGTACCCACCTTCAGATTTTTTAAGACCACCACCAATTCCTCTTAGGTCATGTGAACTGTTTTCAAAATATCAGTATTTATTTCCTTGAGTTCTCGCCTTCATTTCTTTCTCCACACTAAGAATTGATGCAAAATATTAATCTAAATCTCTCCTATCTCCAGAATTCAACACAATGATGACCTTATTAATCTTTAAGGGGCCCTTACTTTCTCTCTAGTTGCTCTCTTGCTCTTAATGTACATGCAGAATCTCTGATTATCCTTAACATTTTATGCCAATCTCGACTCTCTCATATCCCCTTCTTTCCCTTCCTAATATCCATCTCTTAAAGAATGTTTCTACACTCTTTATTATGTCCAAGAGATTCATTTGAACAGAGTTTTCTTTATCTAATTTACAATTCTTTATTCTTGACTAGAACCTCAATATCTTGATTCCATACATTGTGCTCTAATCTTACCAGCCTTACCTTTCAGTCTAACAGGAACATAATGATTCTGAATTCTTGTTATCACACTCTTAAAGCCTCCCACTTATTAATTATCGCAAACCGTCTACTCCAATCAACTTTGAAAGTTCTTGTCTCATTCCATTGCTTTACAGTCAGAGCCATAGAGATGTACAGCACGGAAACAGACCCTTCAGTCCAACTCGTCCATGCCGACTAGATATACCAACCCAATCTAGTCCCGTCTGCCAGCACCTGGCCCATATCCCTCCAAACCCTTCCTATTCATATACCCAGATGACTTATAATGCTGCAATTGTACTAGCCTCCATCATTTCCTCTGGCAGCTCATTCCAAACACGTATCAGCCTCTGCATGAAAAAGTTGCCCCTTAGATCTCTTTTATATCTTTCCCCTCTCATCCTAATGCCCTCTAGTTCTGGACTCCCTGACGCCAGGGAAAGGCCTTGCCTATTTATTCTATTCATGCCCCTCATGATTTTATAAACCTCTATAAGGTCACCCCTCAGTCTCCAATGTTCCAGGGAAAACAGCCCTAGCCTATTCAACCTCTCCCTATAGCTCAAACCCTCCAACCTGGCAACATCCTTATAAATCTTTTCTTAACTCTGTCAAGTTTCACAAAATCCTTCTGATAGGAAGACGACCAGATCTGCACACAATATTCCAACTGTGACCTAATCAATGTCCTGTACAGCTGCAACATGACCTCCCAACTCCTGTACTCAATACTCTGACCCATAAAGGAAAGCATACCAAATGCCTTCTTCATTATCCTATCTACCTGCAACTCCACTTTCAAGGAGCTATGAACCTGCACTCCAAGGTCTCTTTGTTCAGCAACACTCCCGAGGACCTTACCATTAAGTGTGTAAGTCCAGCTAAGATTTGCTTTCCCAAAATGCAGCACCTCCTATTTATCTAAATTAAACTCCATCTGCCATTTCTCAGCCCATTGGCTCATCTGATCAAGATCGCGTTGTAATCTGAGACAACTGTCTTCGCTGTCCACTACATCTCCAATTTTGGTGTCATCAGCAAACTTACGAACTGTACCTTTTGTGCTCACATCCAAATCATTTATATAAAAGATGAAAAATAGTGGACCCAGCATCGATCCTTGTGGCACTCCACTGGTCACAGGCCTTACTCCAATTAAAACAAATGTTTATAGAAGGCTTATCCTTTTATATAACTATTTTAAAATAGATAGAATTATGATCACCAAACCCAAAATGCTCCCCTGCTATCACTTCAGTCACTTGATTGGTCTTATTGCCTAAGAGAACGGTAAGTCTTTTGGTTATTCATTCATGGAATGAGGGCCTCGCTGTCTAGGCCAACATTTACTCTCATCCCTAACTGCCCAGATGGCAGTTGTGTGTCAACCACATTACTATGGTTCTGGAGTCACATGTAGGCCAGACGAGGTTACGATGGCAGTTTCCTTACCTGAAGGACATTAGTGAACCAGATGGGTTTTTCCAACAAGTGACAGTGGATTCATGGTCATCATTCAACTCCTAATTGCAGATTTTTGTTACATTCAAATTCCAATATTTGTTGTGGCAGGATTCGAACCTGGGTCCCCAGAACATGGCCTGGCTCTCTGGATTAACAGATCAGAGATAACGCCACTAGGCAATCGCCTCCCCATCTCTAATAGGAACGTGTACATATTGATAAAGAAATTTTTCTTGATCATATTTAACAAGTTCCTCACCATCCACACGTTTAACACTATAGTAGTCCCAGTCAATGTTTGGAAAATTAAAATCACCTACTGTTACAACCTTATAATTCTTACATATATCTATCTGAGAACTCTCTACATATTTGCTCCTCAATTTCCCTGACTATTGGGGGTGTATAGTACAATTCATTGAGGTGTCCATTTGTTTTTTTTTATTTCTAATTTCAATGATTTTTTGAGAAATATCTTCTCTCATTACACCAGTAATGCTTTCCTTAATCAAAAATGCCACTCCCTTTCCTCTTTTGCCTCTCTTTCTATCTTTCCCATAGTGTTTGAAATCCGGAACATTGAACTGTCAGTTCTGTCCAACCCTCAGTCAAATTTCTGTCATAGCTATGACATCCCAATCCCATGTTCCCAAACATGCCCTGAGTTCATCGGTCTTATCTGTAAGACCCCTTGCATTGAAATAAATAAATGCAGTCTAATTCTTCAGAGTTACTTCATTCTCTGGCTTGCTGTTGTCTGTTTTTCTAATTAACTTGCCGTTTTCAGATTCAACATCATCCTCATTCTATCTTACTGAACAAATTTTTAAATCACATGGTCTTAAATTTCATTCGGTCCATCAATTAATGCCTTTTGAGCTCAGGTTTTCCACTACCCTTTATATGAAAAAAAATACTTGTCAACTGCATTCACAAATGATCTAGCTCTAATTTTGGAATGGTAACCCTTGAAACTTCTTTATGTGGAAAGATTATACTTTTATTCTGGACATGTCAAGAACATAGCTTCCAATTTCCCTGTCAACTCCAAGTTGATTAATGAATAGTTGAGATGCAGAGACCAGGAAGGTCTACACAGGGTTAGTCGAAATGCTGCAATTGCTTTTGCTGAATTGGGAATTGTTTGGGAAGCTATCAGCCAAGACTCTTGTTCAGTATCAGGAAAGTTTGCCGTAGTTTGTCTGTGTTGATGTGTATGCAGACAAAATTGGACTTACTATGAAGTAGGCAAAAAGACTGCTGAAACGCAGCATTAAGGCTCATATGTGAATAAGTGTCACTGGGGAAAGGTGCCAGAAGACAAAAAAAAATACGAACCAACAATGAATCAGCTCTTTCAAGATAATTTCTGAAGAGTCATACCAGACTTGAGACATTAACCATTTCTCTCTCTCCACAGATGCTGTGAAACTGGAGTTTCTTCAATGTTCTTAGTGTTTGTTTTAAGATACATGGAGAGAAAATGGTGAGGGTGTAGGATGCAACCTAAGTCAAATAGCACCACTACAATCAAATTGTCTCCAATTATTTGCCTCAACTAGGTGAAGAGGTGCTATATGATGGACAGGCATGTCATAATTGTGAACAAGACAAACACATCCTTTACATCTGGCAACTGATGATCAAGTGATCACCGCAAAAAAGTGTTCAAATTCTTGAGATTAAATTATGGGCTACTTCTGCAAAAAAAAAAGCAATAATCAAAGTGAAGTCATAAATGTGATTTCATTTGCAATTAAATTTGAATTTCCATTCAACAAAATAAAATTACAAAAGGGTGTCTAGTTATTCATTTGTAGTAGTTTTAGAAACAATACATGTCTTCCTGTGGTCTTTGGCTATTTATTTAAAACATTCAAATACTGATACCATCAGCGGGAGAAATGGCATGCAGTTACTGAACCAAATGGTGCAAGGAAACTGATAAACACAAAGCTGAAATGACATGAGCACTGAAGCATCCAAAGTTAATGACTATGCCTAAGATAATGATTCAATTTCCTCGGAAGGTTGCCCTCCCACTTGCTTCATCTGTGAAGAAAAAAGTAGTAAGAATATTCAAGTTAATCTAAATCTTCATTATTACTTCCGACTAAGGACAAGTCCTAGTGGAAAGCCCCTCTTCATGGCTCAAACTAATGCAAATTTCTGATTACTTGACACAGTCTTGCTCAACAATATATTTCAATGAATCATCTACTTATAAAGTAGCATTTTATTACCATTAAATTGAAGGGAGAAAATTTCTACTCCAACCAATACATATTTGGTAAAGGATACCCTGTTTTATGAAAATAACCACATATAAATATGTAACCCAATTCCATTACACCCTATTACAATTGCAACTACTGCAAAGAACATGTTCAATTGCCTCCAGGCTAAATGAAGAGTGCATGAACTGAAGAGCCTTGGCAGGAAAAATAAAAATTAGGCAACAGAATACACTTTTTTCCCCCTGGTCAATTTAAGACAAATTTATTGGTCTGAATCTATGAGTATTGCATTTTTAAAATAGCAAACAACACAGCTTTTGAAACATAATCAGATATTATTTCACTAGCTTGAATCCTTGAAGCTTTTGAAATAATTATATTCAGAGGCATAGTCTTTTTGTTTGTTCAACTACCAGTTTTTGAAAGCCAGAAATGTAACCAAGCAGCAATGATCTAAGAGCATCCCTTAAGCAGCACTGAAAATTCAATTTCATTCATAGATCTGACTGTGGGGCTTTCGATCTTCAACATTGATACTGTAGCCAAATTACTTGGAAACAGTAAGAGGATGAAATGACAAATGTGTCCAGGATTGCAGAAATATAGATCGCAACGACCCCCATTCCTCCGATTCTATTTCAGCTTGTGCAACATTAAATTTATTACAGTAGATAGATAGACTAGGGAAGAGGTTAATTATTTTTTAAAAAAGGAAGTAGAGATACTCACCGTGTTGATGTGCCCTTCCTGACATCACACATACTGCATTTGAAAGCCTCTGCGCTGTTCTTGAACGTACAAACGCTACAGTCCCAGTATCCCTCGTCCGTGGAAGGTTTGGGCTGCCTTTTGGGTCTGTTTTGGACAACAAAAGGAACGGAAAGAGGTGATAAAAAAAATACATAGGTACACCCGGCTTATTTGGCAACTAATTTGCTCTTCTTTTTTTCTCTCATTGCTTTCCCATCCCTCGCTTTCTCTCGGTCTTTCCTCCTCCCCTAAAGACCTTCCTGGCAATCGGTGTCGATCAAAAGAAAAAACAGCCAGATCCTTTGAGCGAAACTGCAGCTCCCCGTGTCAATTTCCCACGCACGCACGCACTGACTCCACTGTAACAAACCCGTCCGCCATGGCTGCTACATTGTATCGAGCTCCGCAACATTTCGCTTCCCGAACTCCCGCTCCCATTCTGCGGCCGGGCCATCTTCCAGACACACACATATACACACACTTAAAAACATTTAAAGAAAGAGAGGGGAGGGTATCCCACTTCACCCCTCCCTCCCTCGGGGGCGGTGAGGGGAGCGGAAGGTCTGAAAGTACTCTACCTGGTGGGACTCTTCTTGTCTCCCATAGCGGCTTAAATCCTCTCTTTTTATTTATTATTGTGTTATTATTATTTGAAACCGGCCTGAATGGCTCAGGGCTCCTCTACTAGCGCCTGGATTTCCCCCCTCCCTCCTCCAACACCCCCCCGCAACCCCCCTCCTCCTCCTCACCCACCCCCCTACCCCCAACCACCCCCAGCTGGCCTGTGACTCGCCTCACGTGGCGTGCCGGGGGCCAACCAGCTCGCCAGGATTTTTATGAAACAGACGCACGGAGCACAAGGCGGTAGGTTTGCAATGGACCTGGTGTTCGCTCGCACTCCAGCAGTGCCAATGGTTTCCACAACGGGGGGGGGGGAGAATGAGAATGCACAACAACAAAAACAAATCTTTGCTCTCATCGGTTCGATGCCTTGCTGACTCTGTTCGCAATTACTTTTCTCTTTTCCCAAGGAGGAAGCTCTGATGCTGTCCCCACCCCCTCTCCCAGCCCGTGCATGATGAAATTAAATGACATCAGCGGCCTGACTACAGGACATCCGAGGGCAGCGATGAATGAATGTGGTGGACGCGGGAGTTTGTGCTGAATTCTCAAAATTGCTTACTGTGCCTGGGGATAAAGCTGTCAGCGCGGAGTGGGAGATGGGGGCACATACGCGGCGCTAATGTTTAGCAGCTTTCATGTAAAAGGTTGGCAAAGTCTGAAGTTTGATTTACTTCTGAGTGAAATAGGTCATTTTTTTTTCTAACCATGACGCGTGAGTCACGGCGCATGAATAACACTGTGGATTCCAACAACCCAATCACGTTGTCGCAAATCGAGTGATTTGTAACCATTTAAAAATGCGGTAGAATAAACATAGAACTGTACTGTTTGCAAGTAAGTCTATTGGTCATTATATTCGAATACCACAGATTAAGGTCATGCCCTTTGGTTTCTGCAGACGCACGTGGCTTCGGCTTGTTATTTCAGTCTTTCTCCAATATTAGGAAGATACAACAAAGCGTCTGGGTACTTCAGCTTGAAGTTTGCTTGCAGCGGATGAATCCCGTGTTTTTGCTCATTTACTGTGACCTGTGGTAGGTCACCTCAGCCAGGATGATTTTCACAAGTACATGACTAACATCTGTAACCCTGGCGAAGACTCAAAAGAGCGATAAAAAAAATTCCTGATCATCGTTACAAGAGCAAGCATACTGCTCGGTTGGTTTCTTGTGTGTGCTCTATCATACATGGAACCATCATGAAGAAAGTGACAACACGGCACTTAGAATATCAACGTGTTTCAATGAAGCGAAAATCCTTTTTGATACATCTGTTGAGATTTTTGAGGCTGCAAATAGCAGGGGAGCCGAGGGGAAAACAGTGACCAAATTGTATTTGGATGTTTGTAATAGCATTGAGAAAGTGCCAAGTGGGACCAGAAGGTATTAACATGGATAGAGAATTGGTCAACAGATGGAGAAAAGTCAGAGTGTAAAGGTCATTTTTGGCTTATCAAGCAGTTATTAATAGGGTGCTGCAAGGATCTGTGCTATAATTTATAGTCAAAGACCAAAAATAAATGTATCAATTTTGATAACCATACAAAATTAGAAAACCATACAAAATTAGAAAATTGCAAATCCTATCAGATCACATGGATCAGTTTCAGCAAGGTAGAAAAACTGCAGATACAGACAGGTAGATGGATTACTGCTATGAGAGGTAGGCAGGTAGCACGGGAGTCTCCTATGATTATCCCCGTCTCAAACAAGTGTGCTGTTTTGGATACTGAAGCACTGACAGCCGGGTTTCTGGTACTGTGGCTGTCTCTACTATAAAAAGAGAGGTGCATCAGGTTATGAGCGATCAATTGTGTTGGGGACTTTTTAGTCAGGGGCGCAGACATACATTTCTGCGGCTGACAGTGAGACATCAGAATGGTGTGTTGCCTCCCTGTTGCCAGAGTCAAAGATGTATTGGAGCGGGTGCAGAATATCCTGAAAGGGGAGAGTGACCAGAAGGTTGTTGTACATGTTGGTACCAACAAGATAGGTAGGGAAGGTATGAGGTTCTGCAGAGAGAATACAAAATTTAGAAATATAGAGAATTAGGCAGGAGGTTGAAAAAAATAAGACCTCGAGGAAATTACTTATGGTGACGTGTGTCAGTGAGAGTAGGAATAGGAGAATAGGGCAGATGAATGCTTGGATGAGGAGCTTTGTAGGGGGCAGGGATTCACATTTTTGTATCATTGGGATCTCTTCTGGGGTAGAAGTGACTTGTATAAGAAGGATGGGTTGCACCTGAATTGGAAGGGGACCCAAAGAGAGTATGAGAAAAGAGCCAAATCTCAGGCTGATACAGAGAAGAACAACAAGTTAAATAATCAAGGCAGGCAAGAGCATGGCAGTGAACAAGGTCAACCAACTAAATTAAGTTGCATTTATTTCAATGCAAGAAGCCAGACAGGTAAGGTAGATGAACTCAGGACATGGTTGGGAACAAGAAACTGGCATATCATAGTCTTACTGAAACATGGCTCAGGGACAGGCAAGACTGGCAGTTTAATGTTCCAGGGTAGAGATGCGAGAGGAAGGATAGAAAGAGGCAGGGGGCGAGAGAGATGGGGAAGTGGCATTTTTGGTTAAGAATAGCATAGCACAGCTGTACTTAGGAAGGAAATTCCTGGGAGAACGTCCAGTGAAGTTATATGGGTGGAACTGAAGTAAGAAAGCGATAGTCACTTTATTGGGATTGTACCAAAGGCCCTTCAATAGTCAGTAAGAAATTGAGAAGCAAATATGTAAGGAGATTTCAGATGTTTGTAAGAATAATAGAGTTGTAACGCTAGGGGATTTTAACTTTCCAAACATTGACCGGAGTCTAACATACAGGCAAGGGCTTGGATGGTGGTGAATGTGATAGGTGTATATAGGGAAATTTTCTTATTCAGTATGTAGAACTACTACAGGAGGAGAAAAATTTGACTTTCTTTTGGAAAATAAGGCAGAGCCAAGTGATCATAATTCTATTACTTTTAAAATAGTGATGGAAAGGGATAGACCCGATCTAAAAGTTAAAGCCCTAAACTGGGGTAAGGTCAATTTTGACCGTGTTAGGCAGAAACTTTCAAAAGTTGATTGGGAGAGGTTATTCGCAGGGAAAGGGATGGTTAGAAAGTTGGAAGCCTTCAGAAATGAGACAATGAGAGATCAGAGACAGTATGTCCCTGTTGGTGCCAAGGTCAATGCTGGTAGATGAAGGGAATGCTGGATGAGTAGAGAAGTTAAGGCTCTGGTCAAAAAAAAGGGAGGCATATGTCAGGTATAGGCAGCTGAAATCAAGTGAATCCTGGAGGACGAGGGAAATCAGGAATGCAAAAAAGGGGATGGGAGATTGGATTGTCCTTAACACTATATCCCCAACCTAAGAGATTCTACAAATATATTAAGAGCAAAACAGTAACTAGGGAGAGAATTGGACTCCTTAAAGATCAACAGGCAATGTATGGAATCACAGGAGATGGGTGAGATACTAAATGAGTATTTTGCATCAGTATTTACTGTGGAGAAAGACACAGAAGCTCAAGAATGTGGGGAAATAAATGTCTCAACGTCTCCACGTTACAGAAGAGATGCTGGACATCTTAAAATGACAAAAGAAGGATAAATCCCCAGGACCTAATCAGGTGTATCCCAGAACTTTGTGGGACACTAGGGAAGAGATTGCTTGGCCCCTTGTTGAGATATTTGTATCATCGATAGCCACAGGCGAGGTGCCAGAAGATTGGACACTGGCTAAAGTGGTGCCACTATTTAAGAAAAGTGGTAAGGAAAAGCCTGGGAACTTCGATCGGTGAGCCTGATCTGATGTCAGAGGTGGGTAAGTTCATAGAATCTCTGCACAGTGTGGAAGCAGGCCGTTCTGCCCATTGAATCCACACTGACCTGCAGGGCATCACACCCAGACCCACCCCATCCCTATAACCCTGCATTTCCCACGGCTCACCCACCTAGTCTGCACATCTCTGGGCAATTTAGCATGGCCAATCCATCTAACCTGCACATCTTTGGACTGTGGGAGGAAACCCATACAGACACAGGAACAATGTACAAACTCCACACAGACCAGTTACTCAAGGCTGGAATCAAACCTAGGTCCCTGGCACTATGAGGCAGCAGTGCTAACCAGTGTGCCAGCATAACACCTCAAGTTGTTGGAAGGGATTCTAAGGGACAGGATTTACATGCATTTAGAAAGAACAATGACTGATTAGAGAAAATCAGTGTTTGACAAGTTGCTGCATGGTAGATTGATGTGCAAGGTTAGATCACATGGAATCCAGGGGGAGCTAGCCAATTGGATACAAAATTGATATAAGATAGGCCAATGGACTGACAAGTGGAAGATTGAATTTAATGGGAGATTGGATTGTCCTCAACCCTTTTTGCCAAGATGTACTGCATTTTGGGAAGGTAAATCAGGGGCTGGACTGGCACAGTTAACGTTAAGGCTCTGGGGAGTATTCCCAAAGAGACTTAGGAGTGCAAGTGCGCGATTCCTTGCAAGTGGAGTCCCAGGTGGACAGGGTGGTAAACAAGGCATTTGGCACATTAATCAGTGCATTGAGTACAGGAGTTGGGACGTCATGTTGTGGCTGTACAGGACATTGGTGAAGCCACTTTTAGAACACTGCATTGAATTGTGGTGTCCCTGCTGTTAGGAAAATGTTGTTCAACTTGAAAGGGTTGAGAAAATATTTACAAAGGATTGCCAGGATTGGAAGGTTGAGCTAAAGGGAGAGGCTGAATAGGATGGGGCTTTTTTCCCTGAATCGTGGGAGGCTGAAGGGTGACCTTATAGAAGTTTATAAAATCATGAGAGGCATGGGGGTGAATAGCCAAGATCTACCTAGGGTAGGGGAGTGTAAAACTAGAGGGCATAGGTTTAAGGTGCGAGGTGAAAGATTTAAAAGGAATTTGAGGGGCAACTTTTTCACTCAGGTGGTGGTGCGCGTATGGAACGAATTGCCAGAGGAAGTGATGGAGGCAGGTACAATTACAACATTTCCTGGGATGAGCTTTGTCCTGGAAGGAAAGATTCAGAAGAGTAGGCTTATACAGAAGAGTAGGATATTTAGAAGAGTCAGGAGCAATCATGTTGAAACAGATAAGATTGAGACAGCTTTCTCAAAAAGATGTTAAAATACAGTTTCCCCTACTTAAAAATTCTAGAAATAAGCTGCACTGTCTTAGGATAAGGGACCAGCTATTTTGGACTTAAATGTGAGAAAGCTCTTGACTTGGTTTTTTTGGAAATTTGTCCGAGAAAGCGCTTTGGTTGCTTAATCATATTTTCAAAGTTGTGTTTTTTTTTAGAAAGAAAATCAACACATACTGAATTGGATGGGAGTGTAGAGTTAGTTGATCAGTTCCCATTTTAGTAAATAAACAAACAGCCTGAGGGATAGTATGGCTTGCACTTAAATCTTATTGATACAGTAAATAGGCTACAAACTACAAAAACTTGTGCATGTAAGGCTCCTTTAACATAGTGAGTCATTCCAATGCACTTCACAGAAGTGTCAAACAAAATATGACACCAAATCATAAGAGTTCAAATAACCAAATTTTGGCCAAGGCGATAGGTTTTAAAGGAGCATCTTAATGGAGAGGAATCTAGGGGAAATTCCAAAGCTGAAGTTATAAGAGTGGAAGCATGGCTACAAACTGGTGAGTGATGTAAATCAAGGATGTGCAAGTGACCAGAACTGGTGAAATGCAAAAATCTGAGGGATGTGGGGTTACAGATAGAAAGAGATTAAGCTACAGAGAGATTTCAAAACAAAAAGAGGAGAATTTTGAACTTAAGATGTTTCCAGGCCAAAAGCCATGGCATGTTAGTGAGTGCAGAAAATAATCAGGGAACACAAGTGAGTGAGTTTTGGAATGACCTTTAGTTCACGTGGGAGATTATCCACAAGGAGAATTAGAATTATCAAGATGAGTGGTGATAATGGTGTGGCTAAGGGTTTCAGCTGCAAATGACCAAAAATACTGGAAACCTTGATGACAGAGAGGATACAGGATTGGAAAAAGTTACGAACAGCTTGAGTCAGCCTCTAGTCAATGGCAAGAGAATGGGATTCGTGATGACTGGAGGTGGAAGGGAATGGCAAGTGTGTTTAAAGAGATGATTTGAGGTGCAGAAGAGAAATCATAAGATAAAAGGAGTAGAAGTAAGCCATTCGGCCTATCAAATAGGAGGCTCTATTTGTATTCCAGGTTTAGTGGTTTTGGCAGACTGCTGCAAGATTAAACAAGTAATCTCAGCAATATTAATACAGCATAAACATTCTACAATCCTTAGACTTGGTGGCACAGAGATCGCAGCCATTCCAGGACAACAAGAATGAAAGAATAGGTGAAAGCATCAAAGGTAGATTGAGCAGAAAAGTAAGAGAATTTGGAGTTTGACCATTGAAAATTTACAAGTGCCTCGTAATGACTTGTAGGAAGAATTTATTCCAAGGCAAACACAAAAGAGGTTACAGTCAGGAGCAATGTAACTTTTAATTTCACTTCAATATGGACGACTAATTTCTTGAACTGCATGGTCCTTTTGAGACTGCCATGCTTGCACAATTTTAAAGGGACGACTGCTCGATTGTCGCATCTGTATCTCCTGCACAGCATATTCTAACTGTACCTTTACAGCTTAGATGTTATTTAAGTTGAGGAGAAGGATGAGGTTGGAGAAGGATAAAAAGAAGTGATGAAAGATTTATCCTGATATCCCCCCCCACCTTTAATCAAGGTATTAATTTTGGCCGATTATAATTCTGTGACATGTCTTGGGAGGATCCATTGAGCTGTGGTGCACCATTTGACCATGAAGGATATGACAGACAAGGCTGATTAATGTCTTTAGTCGAGTTCCATATATAGACATTATTAGCCAATGATGCGAGACAGTCATGAGAAGTGGAACTTGGGAAGAGCTCTTGTGGCATTTTCGTAACGTTCCTACCTCTGAGCCAGAGGCCCAGGTTCAAATTCCACATGCTTCAGATGTAAATAATAACCTCTGAAAAGGTTGAATAGAAAACATCTGGATGTGAAATTCCTGATAACATTTTGAATTGTTCAGAAGAGCCACAAAAGTTCTACCACCACTTCTACCACTCCACTAGCTGAGACCAATTCATTTTCCATTATACAGTGTACTTACACAATGAACTATTGAAATTTTGGACACATTTATGTTACAGCTGTATCTTGTTAAATACACATCTACCTTTTCATATAGTTACAGATAACTGAAGACTGTAGAGATGCTGATTCAATTGGGATAATGGAAAGTATAGAAATACTTCAGTAATAAAAGGCAAGGGAATAGGTGAATATTAATATATATTCAATAACAATAATAATATTCAATATAAATGACAGCCAAAGATTCTACTGGTAGGTGCAGGAAATGAGATGAAAGAAGAGAGGTTTGGCAGAATATCCTGCAAGTTAGCAATTAAGAATGCATAAATCTATGCTCCTAAGATATGAAACATAATCCAACCTGGCTCTCTGCACAAGGACTGTCTGATTGGATGAGTACTTCCAATCTTCTGATTTTATTTCAGATTTCCACCATTTCTATTACTTTGCATCATGTGTATTAAATAAGGTGTTAGTGGGAATTTGCCAGTACTTTACAATAATGGTTTTGCTTATCATATATGATTTGAAGATTTTTTGTGTGTCATTGTTTCTTGATTTACCACTGTTTGGAGCAAGTTAGAGAAGACAGTTTTATAACACATTGAGTATTAATGTTACACAAAACAATCATGACTTTTACATGCCAAATGCAACTTTCAATAGACCTAGACGATACAAGCACATGACAAACAGGTAAAAATGACTGGCAGGAAAAGACCTGCTGTTCCAGCAAGCTTACCCCATGTATGACACCTGGAACACAAACAGAGACCCTCCCCACCAACTGCTCCTTATCAACCCACAGCCAATTAAATCACCTTGATGAGGCAAAAGAAGAACCCAGAAAATTTATTTCAGATCTTTTCCGGCAATCAGAACTCACTCCTGACCGAGCATCAACTATTATTTGCAGAAGACAATTTCAAATCTCTACTACAGTGTGGAGAGAAGTGTTCCTCAACTAATAGTGTAACTTTTAGACTATGCTCTCTTTTCCCAGGTTTTCCAATCAGCAGCAATAGCTTTTCCCTATTTCCACTAACTAGAGTCATCATTTATATTTCCCCGATCAGCTTCCCTTAATATCTTCAAAACTTCAATGGAATCCTTCTTCCACTGTCTAAATTTCAGGAATACAACCTCAATGTGTGTAATCACTCCTGGTAATTTAAGACTTGAAGTCTACTTACTCAAATAACTTCCTTTTTTTTTTAAAGTCGCGAAATATCCCAAGATGTTTCATAGGAGCATAACCAAATAAAACACTGAACTGTGCATGGCAATTTTAGTATCTAAGACCAAAAGCTTGATTGAAATAGTATGTTTTAAGGCTCATCCATTGAAAAAAATGGCAGTGCAGTTTAAATGCGGAATTGCCAAATGTAGGACGTTGTCAGCTGAAAGTCCAGCTACCAATGGTAGAGTGACAAAAATGTGGGACATGTAGGCTAAAATTGCAGCGCAGAAATTTTGGAAGGCTTTTGCAGATCAAAGATAGGGAGGTGAGAGACCCCAGAGGGGTTTATATTTTTGTTCGTTAAAGAAGAATTACCTAGCCTAGAGCCAATGAGAGTCAGTGACTGCAGGGATAATGGTGAATGGGCGTTTTGTAGTGCAACTCTTCACTCTTCTTCGAGAAGAGAGTCACGAGACTCAAAACATTAACTCTCTATAGATGCTGCCAGACTTGCTGAGTTTCTCTAGCAACTTCTAATTTTGTTTCAGATCTTCAGCATCTGCACTTCTTTGCTTTAACACATTTCAAAAGTTGAAAATTTGGGAAGTCCACAGACCTATCTTATGGATATGGGCCAGCTGCTGGCAGGTGGGACTGGATGAGTTGGACCAAAGGGACTGTTTCCGTGCCATATGTCTCTATGACTCTATAAGAACTAAGTAATGATTGCAAAGTTAAAAGAAAAAGAACAAGATCCAAAAAACCCAACTGGGTTGATTGCAAAACACTAGAATAGAATTACAATCTAACAGGCAATGAGTTATTGATGTTCACCCTCCAGTTATATTACTCAATATTAGAACAAAAGCTTTTCGATTGAACTGCATGTATGGACACTTAGTGAAGGGATTGAAACAGTATTCCCCACTGCCTGCCAACATTTGATATCCAGGTTTTTAGTTAAAGAATAGCCACTTGGGCAATGCTGGAGGGCTGTCATTACAAATGATACCAGAATCATCCAGTCATTGCAACTTCAGAAGACCATTATGTACTACCAGTCTTGAAATAATTTCCCACAATCATGATTATTAAGTCCATTCCTTTACAGCATCACTATTTTTTGACCAAGTGCCTTTCCTTTATTCGGAGCTCACCAGAAACAAATAAATTATGTAAAGCATGTCCAGTTGAAATTAAAGTTAATACATTGGAGTCAGATGGAGTATGATATCTTTCCTTGCACATCCTACATTCTGAATCCCCAGATTGATCGGCACTCAAGAGATTACGAATTTGGCAACAGATATAAACAGAACCCTCATATGCATATTAGATAAAAGACCAACTCCTACCTCTGAATCTGTTCCTAAGAGGATTCCAAAAACCTTCAGGAAAACCTTGGACAGACATGTGGCAGTTTAATATGGCGAGTGTGAGACTGCTTCAAGAGAAAAACAGAAGAAACTTAATGCAAAGATACTGAAAAATATGACTGAACAGAGACAGACCTATTGTGTTCAATTACAAAGCTCTTGAAATTGTTTGGACATACAGATAAAGCCATAGAAAGAACAAGACAAGTAGAGTCAGAGTCATTTAGCATGTAAACAGATCCTTCTGTCCAGCTTTTGTGCATACCGACCAAGTTTTCCAAAACAAACTAGACCTATTTGCCTGCATTTAGCTCATTGCCTTCTAAACATTTCCAAGTCATATATCTCTTCAAATTTTTTTTTTATATATAAATGTTGTAACTATACATCTATCTACCACACCTCTGGCACCTCATTCCACATACAAACTACCCTCTGTATGAAAAAGTTGCCCCTCAGGTCCTTTTACAATTTTTCTCCTCACTCCTTAAAATTATGACCTTCTGATTTTATAAACCTCTCAGGTCACCCTCAACCTCCTACGTCCCAGCCTATCTAGCTTCTCCTTATAAATCAAAAACTCTCCAATATCAATAACATCAGTGTAAATATTTATGCACCCTTTCCAATAATATCGTTCCTATAGTGGGGCGACCCAAACTGCACACAGTACTCAAACTGTCCTTACCAACAATAAAATGACATCCCAAATTCTATATTAAATTATCTGAGCAATGAAGGGAAGCATTAATAATTCACTCAACTAAAGTAACCTTCTCTAGATTGTAACAGTGACCATGCTTAAAAAAGTAATTAAATTACTATAAAAGGTATACATTGGAAATTAAATGCAATTCTCATCACAGAAAATAAATTGCAGCATAATGTGCATTACTTCAGTGTGGTCTGAAGTTATTAGAATGGTAGAATAACCTTCTTCAATCAAAATTCTTTCCCTCATCTTGTATTCCATTCACTTAAATCTATTGACATGATAAGTTTCTTTATTTCATAACCTTTTGTGGTTATGTGGCTGGATATCATTTTGATAAGTAGACCAAATCCTTCAAACCAAAACCTACATTTATTCTTGTACATATTTGGTTTGGTACAGCATAGCTCAGGCCAATTAATTAACTTACCTGTGGCAAATTGGTCATGTGAGAAATTGAAGGATGTCCGAAAATACAGCAAACTTGGTTTTACCTGGCACCTAATGAATCAGCACTCTCGATAAACCGGCAAAAATGACATACCATAAATACTGGAAGTTAACGTATTATCACAATTTCCACAATGTCAAGAGTTGTCAGTTGAGGATGCAAGTGAGAAGATGCTCTAGCGGTAAGTTCTATTGAAGGTAAAGTTGCATTATTATTCAACTGGTTTATGCTATAAAGTGTTACAATGATGTGCATACCCCTGCATTATGTGTCTATTACTTCGCGTGTGTTTTTACTCTTGATCAACCAGAATATTTCATCAACCAAACAGATTCTTGGTCCCACACGTGCTTGTTTATAAGAAGTTTGCTGTATCACATATTATGCCAGTTTGTTCGTGTTCAAATACTAATTTAGATTTATTTACAAATAGGATTGACAGAAGCAAAAGATATAAGCGAGCAAACTAATATTGGATTATAATAAAAACAAATCATGAAAATATTCAGCAGGCTGGCAGCTTCTGTGAAGGATTACAGAGTTGATGTTTCAGGCCAATGTAGAGAATGTTCCTAGAGTTTTTGTGGTGCGTGACATATTTATGGCAAATTTATCAACTAATTACATATATCCTCATTATCACCTCTACTTGGTAAAATAAAGCATTGAATGTTTCACCAGTAGAGATACAACTCATGTGAAGGAGAAGACAGGAGACTACTGTGGCCAACTGTATAGTTCCTAACAGAGAACAATGGTAAAATGCAGCAAAGGAGTATTGTTGTGGGCTCTGCCATAATACAGTAACATGGAAATTTGTATATCACTCCAAGGTGAAGAAAAGCAAACCAGGGAATTTACCAACTATTTGTTCAGCTGTGCATTAAATTCCTTATTGGAGATTTCCCCGGCTGATTAAAGTTCATGGAAGACAGCTCCACAACTAGGAAAAATATTAAGAAAATGGTCATTGTAATCTGAATCCATAGCTGACATCATGCAAACACAGTTGATTTGAGCAGGAATCGCAAGTGAAATCTCCTAGCAGTACCTTTTGAAATGAAGAAAAGCAAAATGGATTTAAAAGACTAGTAGAAGAATGAATAGAAAATGTAAATGAAACATTTAAGATGCAAGTACTGTATACCAAACAAACAGCTGTTGATCAGCAAAGCAAGTAATCACAAAGTGAATGCCTAAATCTATCCTGTAAATTAATGCAGAATGAATCTGAGATTTGCAAACAAAGCTTGAATTTTTCAGATCTGCAGCTATTGCATGAGATTATTTCCTTAGCTCTTGAGCCTTCACACATTTGAAACTAGTATAAAGAACACTTTCATTTATACATTGATAAATGAGAGAAACAATTTGCATGAGGTTTGAGATAGGGATCCTAGTTTCAGAGAGCAATTTGAAATGGAGTGGTTGATGGCTTACCTGCTGTACAACATGATTAATTGGTGCTTCATGTTGAGAACAATACTGCAACTAGTAGTTTACATCTCTACATAATTGATGTTTCAAGGAAAAATAGACATCGGAGCAGAAGTTTTAGCGCTGAAATGAAAACTTGTGACCAATAAACTGACACACAGCTGATTAACAGGCTATTCTGTCAGGTTTACAAAGATCAATGCATTTACAATAATTAGGAAAAATTCCTGATCTGTATTAAGGTGGCTAATCTTAACAGGGAAGATGACTTTGCTATTAGACAGAGATGACTGGTGGTGGTTTAACCAAGCGTCATAATGCCTTGGGTGAGGTGTGATGTTGAGAAGGAGTCGTTCATGGTAACCTCAACCAGTATGGGAATTGAACCCATGCTGCTGGCTTCACTTTGCATCGCAAACCAGCCAACTGAGCTAACCGATTGGCAAATAGGCCTAAGAACATCAGATCGCCAGATACTAAAGGTTGCAGTTAATTGGACTGTACTCATGCTAAGCAGCAAATTTGGGGTTACCATCTCCAGTCACAGTCACATTATGATCACAGGCTACAACAATCTAATTGCATCAAACTGATGAGTGTCAAAAAGACGGATTTTTAATTTATTTTTTATTTACATGTACTAGCCAATTTTCCACACATCAATTTAGATGATGCAATGCTCTGGCATTATAAAGCACTAACACATATACTACGTGTATTATGCTAGATTGGAGTTACATTTAAACAAATCTTCTCATTGAAGTTGGAGGGTCAAGCTTTTTAACTTTATAGGCTGCTTAGATATAACATTTAGATTTTTGCAGTTATCTTATGAAGGGTGAATTATAATTGCTATTTATCCCAAACAGTGAATACAAATTGTTGTTGGTGTTCTAATTTTGCATTTATTCACCAAGTGAGACAATAGCAGCAAGATCTCTTTTCAAATTAACAAACCCATGAAATTAAAACAGCATAACCAGAAAGTAAAAAACACACATACAGGGTGTGAGAGTCACTCTGTCAGAACTTATAGGTTGCAAATAGCCAACATGCTGTAATTTAAACACCAATACGTTAAGTCCATTAAGTCTAGGTTCATCGAGACATGCTGTCTGAAGTCAGTATTCAATAACTGGTGAGAAGAGATTCCTGTTTAAAAGTTTCTTCCAATTCAAAAATCAAGATAAAACACCATAGAATAACTATTATTCTTTCAAAATAAAAAAACACTTGAAACTGTGATACATGATCTCAAAGCTTATATACTGAACTCATTGTACTGAAATGTTAAATATTTCTCTGTTGATGTGCAGCAGATTAAGCAACACTTCCAGAAATTAGTTTTTAATTTCAGAAGTATTATAATTTTGCTTTCATTTGGCGAGATGAGCCAAGTGTGTAATATGGAATGCTATAATTACCAACAAAACTAACAGTTAAAAAAAAGATACTACAATTATGATAGATTAAAAGGAAATCACAATGACCTAAGTTCACAATGGAGAATGAACTTTTCATATTGCGAAAAAAAAGGGAAGAGCTCAAAAACTGACTTACTTTTGTACAATTTTTCAATCCTAATGCCTGCAATACCAATTGAGAATCACTAGTTGATTCATCATAGATTATTTTCCCATTGCAGTTAATGATATTCAATGGGAATTGTTTGCATACTTAGAATGTAAGGAATTGTTTCCCCAAGGGAATGAAAACAAATTTTGTCCAGCATTGTAATCAATAGATTAGATTAGATTCCCTACAGTGTGGAAACAGGCCCTTTGGCCCAACAAGTCCACACCGACCCTCTGAAGAGCAACCTACCCAGACAAATTTCCCTCTGACTAATGCACCTACCACAATGGGCAATTTAGCATGGCCAATTCACCTGACCTGCACATCTTTGGACTGTGGGAGGAAACCGGAGCACCCGCGGAAACCCACACAGACACAGGGAGAATGTGCAAACTCCACAGAGACAGTTGCCCGAGGCTGGAATCAAACCTGGGACCCTGGTGCTGTGAGGCAGCAGTGCTAACCACTGTTAGATTGTTGTCTTAGTGAGTTGGACAGTTCCAAGTCTATAGCTGAATGTGGCTATAACAGAGGAAAAAAAGATCTTCATTAACTATTGATGTGCAAAGAGTTGTGCAGACAGTTACAGTTCAAAACTACTTGCATGCATCTTCAAAATCCCCAACCAGTTTGGAGGTTTGCAGTAATAACAATGAATAATGAATGCACTTAAGAAAAATTCACATATTACAAAAAAAGTA
The DNA here is from genome assembly GCF_037043375.1 of Chiloscyllium plagiosum. NCBI lineage: Eukaryota > Metazoa > Chordata > Chondrichthyes > Orectolobiformes > Hemiscylliidae > Chiloscyllium > Chiloscyllium plagiosum. The sequence goes on along the minus strand of NW_028270157.1, from coordinate 61,610,694 downwards.
TTAAAATATCCAGTCCACATATTTTCAACGTTTTCAGTAGTTCAAGAGCCACGAACCATCATTTAAAATAATCTGGAATTTTATTTTTAACACCAATTCTCCATTTAAATACATGTGTACTCATTGTTACAAAAAAAATTAATCACTCAGCTCCTCTTCATCACTGAAATATGCACTCTTTTTTATTCGTGGACGTTTCGACAGTTCAGATGTTGAACATTCACTTGCATCACCAGCAGTCTGTTTACGTCTAAGCTCTTCCTCCTCAATTTTTGCTTGCTGTTGAGAACAAGTGTAAAGATATTATTAGGACACTGATATTATTCATTTATGTATAAAACATTCTCAGCCATTGACACTTTGCAATTCAAATTTTCCAAAATATTTGTTGAATACCTTAACTATTACAAACCATGAATAATTTGGAACTGTAATTTCTATTGTGAAAAGCTATAACAGTAAATTCAATAAACCTGGTACTTTATGGAAAAGGGGATTTATGGTTACTGGTTTACTTTTAATTTCAGAAGTGATCATGCAACCTCTATCTAGTCTGACCCATGTGTGCCCTCAGTCGCACAGAATGATCACTCCCACCAGTTTTCAGTTATGTTCCATCTCATCATTAAGGTGGTAGGTTTGGCCTGGAATCATCAGTATGGTTCCAAACCTAATGGAGTATCATGGGTTTGAGTCAGATAAAGTCAGGGAAAGCACTAAAATAAAGCAAAGAACCGCGAATGCTGAAGATCTGAAACAAACAAAAATCGAGTGCTCGAAAAACTCAGCAGGTCTGACAGCATCGGAAGACAGAGAAACAGAGTTAAATGTTTTGAGACCAATGATCGTTTGTCAGAACAGCGTTGACACAGAGTCACTGGACTTGAAACACTGACTGCTATTCTCTCTCCATAAATATTGTCAGATTTGCTAAGTTCCTCGAGCACTCCCTATTTTTGATTGTTCCAGAAAAAGCATGAACAAATTATCAAATTCATACTCCCAAAAATATTTTTCAGTATGGCTCAAGTTTCTGATGACAGTTTCCAACACCAAAAGCAACTCAGTACTACCACCACTGACCATATTGTCCCAGTCCTGAATACACAATAGCCAGAATATACCAATGTGAGGTGATGAGGGATCCTGTGCAGGAGTAATCTACTAAACCTTTGCTGACCAATTTTCCTATCACAAATATAGTGGTTTCTACTTCATAGTTGTTTGGTAGTGGTACTTACCACCATGTTTGATTTGGACATGTAGAAAAACAAGTAGTCCAAACATGTGATGAAATCTACAACCGTGTCATCCTGAATACTCTCATAACTCCATTAAAGTGATGGAGAAAAAGTTAGTTTAATAGAGATTATAAAAAGGCATACAAGGAGCATACTTCTGTAAGAAACTACAAGACAGGAATTTCTGCATGTTAAACCAATATTTAGCAGATCAGGCTAACAATATCCAGAGAGATGGTGACATGGTTGTAATGTCACTAGACTAGTAATCCAGAGACCCAGGTTAATGTTCTGGGCACACAGTTTTGAATCCCACCACGACAGTTGTAAAACTTGAATTCAATAAAATCCAGATTTAGAAGCTAACCAAATGGCGATCACATAACCATTGTTATAATGAAAAACTCATCTGGTTCATCAACATCTTATCGGAAAAGAAATCTACTCTCCTTATCTGGTCTGGTGTACATGACTCCATACCAATCTCAATGTGGTTGACTCTCAATTACCCTATGAAATGGCTGTGCAAGCCATGCAGTTAAAAAGGTGATTACGTATGGGCAACAAATGCCAACTTTTGTCAGTGATACCTGCATCTGATACAAGAAAACAAAAGTTCAAAACCTATCCACCAGAACTAACCTGTTCACTTGCAAAATATTGCAAAGTATTGATGACTCTGGCATTCACATGCAATGTGGAAAATTGCATTGGAATACTTCATCTTCAAAGACAATGCATATGTACCTAGCCAGCTGCTGCCCTAATAGTCTTCTCAATCATGAGCTAAATGTTCGGAGGAGCCGTTGAAGTTCTCTTCGGTGTTCTGACCAGTACTTGTCCCTCATTAAATATCAAAACAAAAAGAACAGATAGACTGCAATATTTCCAACTTTATAGTACTTAAATATTTTACAGTCAATCAAGTACTTCAGAAGTATTAAGCACAAGATGTTTTACATTGTAGTGCCAAGAAATTACATCTACTCATCTACAAACACATTACAGAATTTCCATGTCAGTTCTATCAGACTACCAGACTCTAAAGCACCTTCGTGCAAGAGAAATGCAAGAGCTAAGAGTAATTGTCCTCAACATTATGACAACAATTTATTCTATATGGTAGAAACAGTCTTGGTAGAACTGAATGCACGAGTCCATATAAGTTTCTCCAGTTGCTGCATTCAAACTTGACAAAAAGGGCAGGCTTACACATGATGTTTGGTAGCTAATCACTGCAGTCTGAGGACTTAAAGAGGTCTTGAAGGAACACCTCATTTGAGATCTGCCAAGGCCATTCAGTTTCTGCCCTCATTGCAACCTTGGTTAAAACTTGGACAAAAGAGCTGAATTCCAGAGGTGAAGTGAGAATGGCTGCCCTTGAGGCTGCATTTGACTGAGTGTGGCAAAGAGACTGAGCAAAACTAGAGTCAATGGGAATCAGGAGAAAAAAAACTCTTTGCTGGTTCGAGTCATGCATGGCACATAGGAAGATGGCTGTGGTTAACGGAGGTCAGTCCCCTCACCTCGGAGACACCTCTGCAGGAGTTCCTCAGGGTAGTGCCCTAAGCCTGAACATCTTCAGCTGCTTCATCAATGATCTTCTGTCCATCATAAAGGTCAGAAATAGGGATGGTCGCTGATAGTGACGAACATAGCGTAATCATTCAAGACTCCTCAGGTACGAAAGCATTCCACATACAGCAATAGCCAGGCTAGGACTGAGAAATGGCACGTAAGATTTACACCACACAAATGTAAGGCAATAACCATCTCCACCAAGAGACCATCATCCCTTGACATTCAATGGTGTTAACATTGCAAAATCCCAAATTATCAAGATCCCAGAGGTTACGAAAAGAAATAGGAACAGCAGTATTCTGTTCGACCCCTACAGTCTGCTCTACCATTCAATACATTCAGGGCTAATCTGACATTCCTCATGTCAACTTTCTTGCCTTTTCCTGTAACCTTTGATTTCCCTACTGATCAATCTCAACCTTAAATATACACAGAGACTCTGCCCCCACAGCAAGGAGTTTAAAAGACTCTCAAACCTGAGAAGACATTCCATCTCATCACAGTCTTAAATTCTGAGACTTTGCCCTCTGGTCCTAAACTCTCCCTTGAAGGATAACATTCTCTCAGCATTTACTCTCTCAAGCCCCTTAAGAATCTTACATATTTCAATTATATCACCTCTCATTCTTCTGAACTTGAAAGAGTAGAGACCCAACTGTTTAATCATTGCTCATTAGACAATCCTATTCCAGAAATAATCCTAGTGAACCTTCCCTGAACTACCTCCAATGAAACAGTGTCTTTCCTTAAATACGGGGACCAAATTACTCAGATAATCATTCAGCAGACATGCAACTGGATTTGCCATACAAACTGCAATACCAAGCCAGAGGCTAAGGATATTGCAGCGAGCAACTTACCTCTCAACTCCTCAAAGCCTGTCCACCATCTAAAAAGACAGCAGTGAGGAATATGAAAGAATACTTCCCACTTGTCTGGAAGTCTGCAGCTCAAACCACATTCAAGATGCTTGACATGAACAAGGACAAAGCAACCTGCTGATTGGCATCTAAGCCTCAAAACATCCACTTCCTTAACCATCAACTTGTGGGCGGCACGGTGGCACAGTGGTTAGCACTGCTGCCTCACAGCGCCAGAGACCCGGGTTCAATTCCCGCCTCAGGCGACTGACTGTGTGGAGTTTGCATGTTCTCCCCGTGTCTGCGTGGGTTTCCTCCGGGTGCTCCGGTTTCCTCCCACAGTCCAAAGATGTGCAGGTCAGGTGAATTGGCCATGCTAAATTGCCCGTAGTGTTAGGTAAGGGGTAAATGTAAGGGTATGGGTGGGTTGCGCTTCGGCGGGTCGGTGTTGACTTGTTGGGCCGAAGGGCCTGTTTCCACACTGTAAGTAATCTAAAAAACTTTCAATAGCAGCAGAGCACACCAACTGCAAGATGCACTGCAAAAGAAATCACTGTACAAACCCACAACTATTACCATCTAAAAAGGTCAAAGGCAGCAGATACATGGAACATCTATGTTCTGCCTGCTAAAGTGACCCCAAGCCTCTAGTTGCCTGCCATTTCAACACACACTGTTCCCAAACTGACATTTCTGTCACAAGCCTGCTGCAGTGTTCCAGTGAGTCTCAGTGTAAGCAATGCTACATCTCACTTTCAACCTATGCAGTCTGCAGCTTCTTGTACTCAACATTGAATTCAACACCTTTAGGAGCTTATTTCTATTCTTCCACGTACCTAGTCATGACATGGGTTGCTTTCAGCATGGTCTACCCCTTGTCCCCTACTCTCAGCTCTCATGGTCACTTATTCAGCTTCTTTTCTGTCTTGGCCTTGTTTGCCTTCCCCTTTCAATTCTCTGTCCCAGAAATCTGTCTTCACCTATCTGCTCACCTCCCCCAACTTCATCTTCAACATAAATACCACATCTTAGCTGCTGTCAGTTCTTGAAGAGTCACTAGACGCAAAATGTGAACTCTGCTTTCATCCCACAGATGCTGTCACACCCACAGTGTTTCTCCAGCAATTTTGGTCTCAGATCTCCAGCATTTGCAGTTCTTTACTTTTTCTCCCCCCACAGTTGTTACTAGCAGATTATTGATAGTACATTATTCTTTACCGATGGTTGGAATTTTGTTATTTGTAATAAGTAGTTCTTGTTTCATACAGAAATCTGTTTGTTTTTTTCTGTAAAACTGTGGTAAATTGGGCACATTGAAGACTTGGATTAAACCTTAACTTTTGTGCTGATCCTAGGAATAGTAGAGCTTGAGTATTAGTGTTGTTGCTGGATCATGTCAAGTGCAAATAAGGAGAAACTGTTTCTAATGTCACCAGGTTGGTAACAGAAGGCACAAATTTAATGTTAACTTCTCACTTTGTCATTTGTTTTTTGAAAGAAACCTATTTACACTACAAGTTGTGATGATCTGAGTTGTGGTGTCTAAAAAAGCTGTTGCAACATATTCAATAGCATCTTTCAAAAAGGAAATGGGATACTTAGTAAGAAAAAGGTTAATTAGATAGCTCTGTCAAAAAGCCAAATCATGCACAATAGGCTAAGTGTTGTTCTTTGATACTGTATCAATCTATGAAATTTATTTAAATTATACGTTACTGTCTCTATACCACATTCCTCTCCTTCCCTTCAACCACATTCCCATCATCTTCCTTTGTGTACATATCTCTGGTCCCTTTCTATTTTCTCTCATGCTTTCTTCTGGTCAGCATTTCTGAATTGCCCTCCTCCCTCGATAGCATGCCCAAATCTACAGCCCCAGTTAGAGAGTAGGATTTCAAACATGGTGACCATCTTTCCTACTTTCCAAGCAACTTTAACACATTACTAATGTAACATACATCAAAATACCCGACAGATTTAACAAGATGCCTTTTGCTAGTAAGTTTGCAGATGACACCAAAATTGGGGCTGTCGTAGACAGTGAAGATCCCTCAGATTACAACGGGATCTTGATGAGATGGGCCAATGAGGGGTGGCAGATGGAGTTTAATTTGGATAAATGAGAGGTGCTGCATTTTGGGAAAGCAAATCTAAGCAGGACTTATACACTTAATGGTAAGGTCCTAGGGAGTGTTGTTGAACAAAGAGACCTTGGAGTGCAGGTTCATAGCTCCTTGAAAGTGGAGTCGCAGGTAGATAGGATAGTGAAGGCGGCGTTTGGCATGCTTTCCTTTATTGGTCCGAGTAATGAGTACAGGAGTTGGGAGGTCATGTTGCGGCTGTGCAGGACATGGGTTAGGTCATTGTTGGAATATTGCGTGCAATTCTGGTCTCCTTCCTTTCAGAAGGATGTTGTGAAATTTGAAAGGGTTCAGAAAAGATTTACAAAGATGTTGCCAGGGTTGGAGGATTTGAGCTGTAGGGAGAGGCTGAACAGGCTAGGGCTGTTTCCCTGCAGCATCAGAGGCTGAGGGGTGGCATTATAGAGGTTGAAAAATCATGAGGGGCATGGATAGGGTAAATAGACAAGATCTTTTCCCTGGGGTGGGGGAATCCAGAACTAGAGGGCATAGGTGTAGGGTAAGAGGGGAAAGATATTATATATATATATATATATATATAAATATAAATATATATAAAAAAAGGAAAGAGACCTAAGGGGCAACATTTCACGCAGAGAGTGGTACATGTGTGGAATAGGCTGCCAGAGGAAGTGGTGGAGGCGAGTACAATTGCAACATGTAAAAGACATCTGGATTGGCAAATGAATAGGAAGGGTTTGGAGGGATATGGGGAGGGTGCTGGTAAGGGGGACGAGTTTGGGGTCGGATATCTGGTCAGCATGGATGAGTCGGGCCAAAGGGTCCGTTTCCGTACTGTACATCTCTGTGACTCAATGCTATCGGAGCAGTTATTTAACACTGGAATGTGCCCACAAGCAATTACTCAACATCAGGAATTTGACCGACTATATTGCATTTCAGCTTTGAGGGGATGAAACGTAGGCCACAGGACTAAATAAAAGTAATGGTAACTTCAGGGCAAATAGGAAGACAAAAGAGAATTAATTTAGACAAATGTGATCGTGACAGACAAGAAAGTGAGAAGTCAGAATGTGGAAAAAGAGAGATCAAACTTCTATCTCCTACCTCCTCCCTTTAAGAACAACTGTTCATTCTCTACATTTTGCCTTTCTCTCCTCCATTCCTGTCTCCTCTCCCTAGTTTGTGTAGTCCCACCTTCTCATCTAATTAGGAATGAAAAGTTAGGGAACATTGAACAGGTAAAAGGCCTTCTGAATGCTCTGGCACAAGGCAGGTGGTAGAGTCTATTATTATTTAATCTGCAGTTACAGCTCAATTAATCAATTTTATAGACAACAAACTGCAACATGGGATTATATACGAGCCAAGTGGTATGACTATGGGTTGATACCATGTATGTTTTAAGTATCCAGCAAAAGACCCCAATTAAGCTTTCATTACAGCATTAAGCCAATCAATATAATGTCATCAGCACAGATCAATTACAAATACGATTAATTGCAATACAAACAATGAAAGAAAACCCTGCCAAAGTTTGTTTGCAAAGCAACAATGATTAAATAATTTTCATTCTAAATCATTTTTAGTCAGATCCAAGTTAGTTTATGATCCAATGATATGCATCAATTTATTTTCTCTGAATCCAATCACTTACCTGAAAAGCAATAGCTTGACTCAAACTTTCAAGGGCAGGGTCTTCTCCTTCATCTTCACTTTCTTCCTGCTGCTCCTCCTCCTCACTGAAAATGCAGAAATATTTATTTTGATTTGCCCTCAAGACAAACCTCTTTTTAAAAATACATTTTTAACAGGTCAACTTTGCAATATACCCACATTTCTTCTGGCTCACTGATTTTTTTCTTTTTCTTTTTCTCTTTCTTTTTAGGAGGTTCTCGCTCTCCAAGCATATTTTTTGGGCATGCATAACTCAAATGGCCATAATCCTGTATTGAGAAATGAAGATCACCTTTTCAATACTTCAGTATTTCACTTCTTTCCAAAACACATTTTAAAATCTCAGCTTTAGAGATAAGCCAAACACTTCACTGAATCTTCAAGATAAATGCTGGTTATGTATGGTGCAACTATACTTTGCTAGCAAATTAGTATCGCTTTAAGACTCACTTATAAGCAATAAATTTGTAAACTTGAATTTAGATTAGATTAGATTACTTACAGTGTGGAAACAGGCCCTTGGGCCCAACAAGTCCGCACCGCCCCGCCGAAGCGCAACCACCCATACCCCTACAATTACCCTTTACCTAACACCACGGGCAATTTAGCATGGCCAATTCACCTGACCTGCACATCTTTGGACTGTAGGAGGAAACCGGAGCACCCGGAGGAAACCCACGCAAACACGGGGAGAACGTGCAAACTCCACACAGTCAGTCGCCTGAGGCGGGAATTGAACCCGGGTCTCTGGCGCTGTGAGGCAGCAGTGCTAACCACTGTGCCACCGTGCCACCCACAATTTAGTATTCAGAGTGATAATTTGTAAGAAAGATGCTGCTTAGGCTCAAGCTGAAGAAAGCATATACATTAACATGCATTTCCTCAGGATCAAACAAATGTTGCGTAGATTAGCATGTTCTCCATTATATCCTTTGCAACACAATCCTGTGGAGACAAAGTTCCATCTTCACCTTCAGGATATCCTTCATCATGCTGTGTGGTATTATGCCAAATGAGACAGATTTCAAACACATCGAACAACTCAAGACTAGATATGAATGAGGCACTGTGGAATTGAGCAGAAAAATCAATACAACCACAACCTGTTACCTCATAGCCCAGCATATCCCCCATTCTACTATTACATCAAGCCAGGGGATCAACCCTGATTCACTGAAGAGCATACCAGTAGAAGCAGCAGGCATTACTGACAATGAGATTTCTACCACCAAAGCTAAAACGTAGGTCTACTTGCATACCAAGTAACCCAATCAACAAGCAATACACAGGGCTAAGTAATCCCACAATCAACAAGTCAGATCTAAACTCTCATTTATTCGCATCCAACTGTTAATGGTGGTTGCAAATTTAAGAAGTCATTAGAGATGGCAGCTCCACAAATATTACCTTTTTCAAGTTCAGTGCATCAGCACAAAAGACAAAGCTGAAGCATTCATAAACATCTTTAGCCATAAATATTCAGTGAACAATCCACCTTGGCTTCCTCCGGAGATTGCTGGTGTAACAGATGCCAAAGTACAGCCAATTCATTCTATGTTCTATCAAGAAACATTGCCCTGACAACATTTTGGCATTAGTACTGAAGACTGGCGTTCCCCAACTAGCTGCGTCTCTACCAAAACTGTTCCAGTACAGTTGTAACAGACATCAATATAGAAAGTTTGAACTATGAACCATGTACAAAAGGAGTAAATCTAACCCATCCAACTACAACATTTTGAGTATAATCTCAATCAGCAGCAAAACGATTGAAGGGGTTGTAAACAGTGGTAGCAAGTGGCACTTGCTCAACAAAGACCAGCTCAGTAATGTTCACTTGTGGGTTTCATCAGGCCATTCAGCTCCTGATCTCATTACAGCCTAAGCCCAAAAATGAACAAAAGAACTGAACTCGAGGGCAAATGAGAATCACTGTCCTTTGTATCATCTTAGCAAACTAAGTTTTGACTATCAACTTTACTTCCAAGATTCAATTCTGCCTTTAATTTTGTTGTTGACTAATTGTTCTTGGATTGATACACATCAACATACGTGACATTCATATAGTATACTATACCTTGAGTCGCACAAATTACAGTTGTGCGTAAATTTAATGAAGGATCTAGATTGTGTATGTTGAGAGAACGGACAAGGAGCTGCGTGTTTAATGACATGCTTCCCGCATTTGTACATAGTAAATTTGGATTTTCTCACATTTTGAGATTTCATTTTATACTCGTAGATGTATCAATTCACATTTTGTGTAATTTAACCCAAAGCTTTCTCAAATTATAGTAGAATACTGTCATGGCAATGAAACCTAATAATTGCATTCATGCTTTGCATTTAAGAGTGCTGTACTCACACCACATTCATAACATCTAGATTTGTCGGTGTAATTGCGCCTTCTTATGAATTCAGATGCTCTTCCATTGTCAACTGCAATACTTGCTTTCACTGTTCTGCCAAACAACTGCAATTGACAAGGAAAACAATCACAATGTTATGTAAAATACAATTCTTATTCAGTTGAAAACAAAATTAAAATGGAATTGGAAACAAAGCATAGCTCACTTGCTTGTTGTTAAGTGCTCTCGTACAGTTGTACGCTGATTCTCTATCCAGAAACAGAACAAATGCCACACCTTTACTTTTCCTGGAATCTTTATCCCTCAACACCGTAACTCTGTAAACAAATACATGTAGTCTCAACAAATTTGAATGAAAACCATAAAAGGTCAATGAACTAAACAGTCTTCACAGAAGGCTACACATAGTGGTTAATTGATTTTCCAGGGAAGCAATGTTGTGTGCAAGTAAGAAATCTTAACCTAACATTTTACACTCTATTACCAGAACCAATAAAGATACTCAATGTAGTGACTAAATTTCAGCCAATTTTAAATCCTATTCTTTATTTATACTTAGTTAAATAAAATCTTTAATTTTTCAAACTGTCTGAAATGCTCTACCTAGTTTAAACAGTTAGAATTTTTCACAAAACCATCCAATTACATCTGAGGTAGTTTTATAGTTACTAGCCTAAAAACCAATTATCAACTCCATAAAGGCTGGATAAAAGAATATGATATACATTGGCCTGGATTTTACAATTGCTATTGACCTCAAAGAACACATCACGGTGATCTTGTCTTATTTGTGGGAGAACTTCAACTTTCTGAGTGAGCAAATGATCAGTGGGCTCATTCACGATGATTTCCATGTTGAGCTGCAAGGAAATCATCAAGCGAATGCTCCATCAAGGAAATTAACAGCACTAATTATCAAATTGTTATAAGTAATGGATTTGTCAAAATGGTTAAGTTTTAATCAGTCTCCTTTACTTCAAGGTAAAATGAGAATAGTTTTGAGAGGGGAATGTGATATCCCATAAAGTCTGCCTGAAGAAAAGCCTATGAAATCTGACACTGAATTTGTTTGGATCCAAACACATCAATCTGCATGTAAAGCAAGATCCAAAATTCAATACCTAGATGCAAAGGCAGCCTTTAAGGCAGTCAGGCAGATAGATTTGGGGAGGAAGACTCATAACAGATTCTTCTGCATCAGGTAGAAAAAGAAAAAGGATGACTTTGGGTTAATCATCAAGGGAAAAGATATCTTGTGCGCCTGAGGCCTTCAACACAGCACTGCATTTCTGTTGAATGGCTAAACATAGTGTGGCATTTTTGGTAGTTAATGAGGAATATCTTGGCTATAGATTAGTGTATCAGTTGCTCATGAATGTAATGTTTAATTAACGTTAGTTCTAGTTTGTTAAGTTTTAAAATGTGAAATTTCAACATGTAATGCTTTGCATTGATGACTGGGAAATTCATTGTTTTCTTAAAAATAAGGTTATTGGTCTCCATTGAGATTGTAAGAAAATCCATACGATTTTACTAATGTCCTGCAAGAAAGAAAATGGCCATCTTTACCTGATTGGCCTACATTTGACTCTAGACCAATAGCAACGTGATTGACTCATAGTTGCCCGAGGAATGGGGAATAAGTGAAGCCTTACCACCATCACTCAGATCCCATAAACGAATCAAAGAAAATCACTTATTTTTATTAGAATGAATTAAAGATTTGTACATTAAACGATGAATTAAAGGTAGAAGCTGAAATATCATAAATAAACCAATATTTTGTTTAGCTATTTCAAAGATCTGACAATTGGTTGCAATGAGATAATTCACATCATAAGTGTAAAATAATATCTTCATGGCCAAATTGGTTACTCAATGGTAGTCATTACTCAAATCACCATTCAAAACCCAGCTGCACCCCATTAAGTCAGTCTTCATTTTGTATGGGAATTCTAAAGTTAAATGCAAGTGGTTAGAAATTATACTTGAGTTATAAAAAGTCCAAGTTGGGCCACATCTGGGAATACATAGACAGGTTTTGGACAGTACACCTTTGGAAGGATGTTAAAATTGAGTCAGGTTCAAAAGGGGCGATGACAATAAACGTGAAATTTCAGTCAAATAATTGTTATATTCGTGCAAGTAGAAATATTGGCAGAATATTTGTTAGACTATGCATTGCAAATACGAGTTTGGCTCAATTGGAAGTATTTTTGGTTGATTTAGTCGGTTATACAGTGAAGTTCAGACCTTGATTAATAAATTTGTAAATGATACTAAAATAGGCAGTATTGTGGACAGTGAGAAAGGTAATCAGAAATTGCAGCAGGACCTTAATAAGCTGGGGAAGTCTAATATAGTTAAGTGCGAGGTGTGGCATTTGGAAAGACAAATCAAGGTAGGAGTTTCATGGAGAAGGGTAGGGCCTAAAAAGGTTTGTCGTGGATCTTGGAGTTCAAGTGCACAGTTCTCTGAAAGTGGAGTCACAGGTAGACAGGACAGTGAAGAAAGCTTTTGACACACCGGCCTTCATCAGTCAGGGTGCTGAGTATAAAAGTTGTGAAATTATGTTGCAGTTTGCAGGGCATTGGTGTGGCCACACTTGGAGTACTGTGTTCAGTTTTGGTCACTTTGCTACAGGAAGGAAAAAGTGCACAAGAAATTTACAAGAAATTTACAAAAGGACGGAAGACTCCCCAAACAATGGAGAAGGGTGATACTGCAGAAAGGGGAGCATCCAGATCAATTGTTGCTCGTCCTGAAGTCTCACTGTGAAGTCATTCTATTTCACCTTCACATTGGGCGGCACGGTGGCACAGTGGTTAGCACTGCTGCCTCACAGCGCCAGAGACCCGGGTTCAATTCCCGCCTCAGGTGGCTGACTGTGTGGAGTTTGCACATTCTCCCTGTGTCTGTGGGGGTTTCTTTGGGGTGGTCCGGTTTCCTTCCACAGTCCAAAGATGTGCAGGGTCAGGTGAATTGGCCATACTAAATTGCCTGTCGTGTTAGGTAAGGGGTAAATGCAGGGGTATGGGTGGGTTTCGCTTCGGCGGGTCGGTGTGGACTTGTTGGGCCGAAAGGCCTGTTTCCACACTGTAATCTAATCTAAATCTAAATCTAATCTTTCCACTATTCCTGATAAAGGATCATCATTTGCGGGAAATGTTAATACTGCCTCTATCCAATGAAGCTGCCTGAACAATATCCAGCACTTTGTTTTTATTTAAAATGCAGGTAAATTTACATTCAAAACAACAATCTTGAGCTAAATATATGGCTCAATTATTGTTTAAAAATAATAAGACTTTTGCAAGTTACATTTCAAAGCTTGGAAGAGTGATATCTTTGAGGCTAAAGTTTGATTTTCTGTCAGTTGAAACCAGCTGATTTGTTTTTTAGCTTGAACATCTTGTGCATTACTGCAGAATTGAATTAACACTGTTAAACATTGTAATGTCATGGTTAATAAAAAGTACAATTGAAAGTTTCGTAACTAGTGCTTCTGAGGTAATTAATACTGAGTATGATACTGGTGGTGATCTCTTCTCCAAGGCTTGAACATCAGAGTCCAGTTAAATGTCAATTTCAAATACTGGATCAGTTTTTGGCTGGTACCTTATGGAGGAAATAATGGTTGCCAGATGTACTTCATTTCAGAAATCCTACAACTAAGACTTTCCAAATGCCAACACAAGGTTTATAATATTTCAATCAGGTTGCATCAATATTGCTCTAATTAGCTTTGCTTTGCTATTTTAACTCATATGACATTGAAAATGTTAGGTAATTTGTTTTTTAAAAATCAAAACAAAAAATACTTTTTCATTCCATCAATACCAGAAATTTGCAACACAATTTATGTCATTAGAAATTCTTATGTTTTACTTACTTGACCACTGTGCCATACTTGGAAAAAATCTGAAAGAAAAACATTGTCAAATGAAAGTTGGATAAATGAAGAACAAAAATAAGACACATGACTAGTCAAATCTCTATTAGAAAATTAATAAAGACGAATTAGAAATAATTATTGCTGGTGTGCAATATACACCTACATTTTAAAATATAATGAACTGTTGTGTCTGCTCAGTAACTTACCAACGATGAACATTGTATCCAATATCGTTGGCATCATTGAATTAAATTTCAGGAAAGGAGGTGTGAATAAAGAATTTTCAAATATTCAAACATCATTCACACACATCCATAATCCTCTGGCTCAACAGTAAATGCATTCCTATTGAATTGTAGTTCATTCTTACCACTACCTTCCCCCCCATCCCCCCACCCCGCCAACCAATGCTGCAAACCCAACCTCTCCCAAGTTTAGAAATTTACAAGTTTGTATGTTAATTTAGATTAGATTACTTACAGTATGGAAACAGGCACTTTGGCCCAACAAGTCCACACTGACCCTCCGAAGAGCAACCCACCCAGATCCATTCCCCTACATTTACCCCTGCACCTAACACTACGGGCAATTTAGCATGGCCAATTCACCTAACCTGCACATTTACGGACTGTGGGAGGAAACTGGAGCACCCGGAGGAAACCCATGCAGACATGAGAGAATGTGCAAACTCCACACAGACAGTTGCCCGAGGCGGGAATTGTACCCGGGTCTCTGGCGTTGCGAGGCAGCAGTGCTAACCACTGTGCCAATCATGCGCCCATGAAAAGAAGATTAAATGCAGCACCGCTTAACACACTGAAGTGCAACCAGCGACTCTCACAAACCTTTCTAGTTTCTAAAATATTTTCCTTAATGTCCTCCACACTACATAGAGTTCCTCTTGACGAACGGGCAGGGGATCAAGATTCAACTATTCCCAGTCAGTACTAGAGAAATAAAATATCAATGGCTGGTCTGCCCTTCAGATTTTGCAGCTTATCTGAAAAATTGATGGACTAAGTCTTGAACAGATAGAAGTTACCCATCAGTAATCTGCCCTGCTCAGAATCTGTCAGAATCTTTCAGGCCTCGCCACAGCCTAATCCAGCCAAATCAACATGTACTTATTTATTGCTTTAACATATTAGAACATTCATTACACAAGTGCATCGATACAAGAGCTGATTGTCCAAGAAACAAAAGTAGCTTTAGTCAACATCAAAAGAGCATTAAGTGAAGCACCAAGAAATCTCAGAAAAAAGAACAGGGTTTATGGGAAAATCCTGATTAGTTGGAGTTACACAGACACAAAGATAGCTGGAGTTGTTAAGATCAATTATCAGCTCTAAGATACTACTGATATTCAAGTGAAATGCTGTCAGCAGAAATACCCTCAGCTGATTCGTAATTATTTTTCTCCATCGTAAAGATCAGGAGTGGAAACATTTGGTATTGTCTCAAGCTTTCAGCTTCACAACTGCTCCAATGATGAACCAGTTGATGCTGTCTCACCACTACATTTTGCACAACAGCTCAACTTAGTTTGACATAGTAGAGAACATTACTTCCACTCAATAACCACATTTTATGCAAAGGTGCTACATAAAAGGGTTCAGAAAAGATTTACAAGGATGTTGCCAGGGTTGGAGGATTTGAGCTTTAGGGAGAGGCTGAACAGGCTTGGGCTGTTTTCCCTGGAGTGTCGGAGGCTGAGTGGTGACCTTATAGAGGTTTACAAAATTATGAGGGGCATGAATAGAGTAAATAGACAAAGTCTTTTTCCTGGGGTCGGGGAGTCCAGAACTAGAGGGCATAGGTTTAGGGTGAGAGGGGAAAGATATAAGAGACACCGAAGGGGCAACTTTTTCACGCAGAGGGCGGTACGTTTATGGAATGAGCTGCCAGAGGAAGTGGTGGAGACTGGTACAATTGCAACATTTAAGAGGCATTTGGATGGGTATATGAATAGGAAGGGTTTGGAGGGATATGGGCTGGGTGCTGGCAGGTGGGACTAGATTGGGTTGGGATATATGGTCGGCATGGACGGGTTGGACTGAAGGGTCTGTTTCCATTCTGTACATCTCTATAACTCTAAATGCATCTTTGTTGTTGAAAAAGGTGTCTCCATTTACAAGATGTGGTGGAAAGACTTTGTTGCAGCAACACAAGAAAGTACTCATTATCCAACACTAAACTGCTTACTTAATGTGCTTGCCCCCTCACTCAACTCACTTCATTGCATACTACTTCTATGTGCAGCATACATAGCAGGAATTCTCTGTTTACTCTGACATCACTTCCTTCCCCTGTGGCCTTTACCATTTTCCAAGGTAGACAAGAAGGAGGCATGAAGAACACAGCAAGCCAGGCAGCATCAGGAGGTGGAGAAGTCAATGTTTTGGATGTAATCCTTCTTCAGGGTGCTGTACAGCTTGCTGTGTTTTTCCAGCTTCCTGCTTGTCTACCTTGGATTCCAACATCTGCAGTTTTTATTTGACTAGTATAATCATAAAAGAGACAATACTGTTAACAGCAGAGACCGTTACCTTTACTGAGAGACTTGCATCACGTCAAGCACATCCTGACTCGGTCAAATATTTCACAATACTTCCATTGTTGCTCCATGGCCATCATGAAATGCCCGACTTGACAATACATGAGTGTTAGGACACCAGAAAGAAAGACTTTAGGAATTTAAGAAGCTGGCACACCATTACCTTCTCAGGGCAATGAAGGATAGTTAACAAGTGCAGTTTTCCAGCATTTTCCAACAATTTTCTACAGCTCTACCATCAGGGAGAAGGTTCAGAAGTCTGAACACATGCACCAGCAGGTTTCAAAACAGTTTCTACCCTCTTGTGTTAGAATACTGAATGGACTCTCAAACTCTGAACATTCACCTGTACCTGTGTTTTTGTTTTTGCCGCTGTGTACCTATTATTTACTTATCTATGCTACTTAACTCTGATCTGCCTGTATTGCTCGCATAGCAAAGTTTTTCACTGTGCCTCAGTACACGTGACAATAAATTCAATTCAAAAACTAAATCTTTTGCCAGACAACTTGAAAATCGAAAGCAGAGATCCAGACTTCACAACTTTGTAACAAAAAGAGTAACAGTACATGAACACCAAGACACAACATGCTACAATCACAGTGAATTTGAAGATTGTGTTTCCAGAGAAACAAATTATAATAGGAATATAAATTTAAATTTATACTTGTCAATACTTAAGCATTTCACAAATCATTCAGGCAATTCCATCAAGAACCAAATGACCTAGTTTATGACGACATCATGGTCCAATCCGTTTCCTGATATTAGCATAAAAATATATTCCACTGAAAACAATGTCTTATTTATTGAATATTTTTTCCTCATCCCCGTCCTCCAAGAAAGGCCTGTTACTCTGACAATCATTACAATAACGGTGCAGAAATGCCCATTTGAAAAGTGCTTTCCTTTCAAATAAAAATAAAAGTCAAGGGTCATTTGTTTTAAGGTATTGACTTACAACACCAATACTCAGCGTGCCCATGTTGAAGACAGCAAGTTCAAGATTCAGAGTTCTCAAATCAACCAACTTCGACCTATCACTCTTTCATGTCTCCAAACTACCAGCTAACTGAGTCTAAGAATGTGCCAGTTTCAACTTGTTTTTTGTAATAATTAATTCATTTATTCATTCATTCATTGGATGTGTGTCATTGGCTGAACCAGCAATTTTTGCACATCCCCATTGTCCTAGATAATGAATTCTAGTCACTTCCCTATCATTACATGCCATTCTTGGGTACAATTAATCAAAGCGCAGTGATAATTTTGAAAATGATACAAAGATTGGGTGCTTTTGTTAATGTCTTCTTATGAGAAGACTCTATGTATGTACACCTGTGTCCTGTGCCACATTTAATAGACTGGAAACAGTTGACCGAATATCCATTTTCTCCTTTACTTCCCTCTCCTACATGTTCTATCGATCTTTCGTTCAAATAATGGATTATGTTCCTCCAGTGGTATGACCAAAATATCTGTCTTTCACTTGTAATGTTTTACATGGATTCTCTTTTCTCCAATCCTTTCCAACATCAACTCAATAGCCTTTCTTGGACAGGCAGAACATTCTCCTCGGTGTCCACCTCTCAAATGCATTCAGCCTACCTACAGCCTCGGCTTGTTTCCAGGTCTGCGAAGGTATACAACAAACATATCAAAAAACAGATCCTCAGTATTATTTTCCCAAGATTCAAGCTCAGTTTCTTTGATGTTAATGCGTTCTCCGGTGTGATAAAATCTCTTTTCTCTACTCTTCATCTAACCACTCACATCGTAAGTTCTATCAACCGTACTAACCAAGGTATATAAACTTTTTGCCACATTTCAGGACATGTCCATTTACTTCAACTTTCACCTCCAGGATTAGACATCTGCTTGTCACCATTGTTAATCTATTTGCCATATTCACTTTAATTTCCTGTACTGCTTCTTCTGACTCTGCCATAGGTATTGTGTCATCTGCACAACCCAAGTTGTTGACATTTAACCCCAAATGTTTCAATGGTATATCTTCGGTGTCCGTGATGATGACTCCACTGGACAGTTGTAGGTAATAAGACATACATGATGCATTGCTCTTTTGATTGGGAAGCTAATACTAAACTAATGAAAGTGATCAATTTTAAACTATGTTACAGCACAATCAGCACACACTTGGGAATTGGACAAGTAGATGGCAAATGAAATTCCATGTACAAGACCTCATGTAGATACAGACAATCCAGGAAGAACTATCAACTGAAGGGAAAGAAAACTATTTCCCTGTAAAACAAAACTCCGGTTGTCTTGATTAACAATGAGAAGGTATCATTACACTACTCTGTGGCACTGAATAAAGCAAATTAAATGTTGGCATATATTAAGAAAGGTTAATATGGGGCTCAAAGAGTGAAGCTATTAATGACACTATTAAATAATTTATGAGATCAATTGGAGAATACGTTTACAGTTCTGATCACTGCAGTACAAAAGAGGGATTTGCAGCTACTGAGGGTACAGCAGGATTGAGGAGACATAATTATGAGGAGTAATGATATAAATTTGGCATGTTCCTAACAATAGACTGACTTTATTTGTTCATGAAATATAGGCATTACTGTTCGTTCTTAAATCATTTTGAGATAGCAGAGGTGAGCTGCCTTCTTGAATTGCTGCCGTTCTTCAGTGAGTATACCTAAAGTACTGTAAGACGGCAATAAAATTGTTCTTTTCAGGATCATGTGCTAGATAACGTGAAGAAGGTCAAGCTGCTTCTCCCTATCCAGAACAACAAAAGCAGAGAACACATATTATTCACACACTCCTTTCCTTATTTTCCTGAAGGGTTTATTCCTTCAAAAGAGTTACCATACAGAGGAGCCTGTCACTGAAAATTATTTTACTTAAAATGACCAAATTCACATCAACCAGTACACAATGGGTCACAACTCACTGGAAGGCGCATCACGGTCAAATCTACTAATTCTCATGCACAAGAATCTCTTGGTGTCCTAACCAACATATCTCACTCAACCAATACAAAAGAATACACGATTTGGTCATTTTTGGAACTTAGAATCCCTACAGTGTGGAAACAGGCCCTTCGGCCTAGCAAGTCTACACTGACCCTACGAAGAGTAACCCACCCAGATCCATTCCCTTATTTCTCTAAATTTCCCCTGACTAATGTACCTAACACTACAGGCAATTTAGCATGGCCAATCTAGTTAATCTGCACAACTTTGGATTGTGGGAGGAAACCCACACAGACATGGGGAGAATGCGCGAACTCCACACAGACACCGAACCTGGGTGCCTGGCACTATCAGGCAGCAGTGCTAACCACTGAGCCACTGTGCCGCCCCGTACTCCTTTCTCTATTCTCGTTTTCTTTTCTGGGTCAGAGTGACAGAGATGTACAGCATGGAAACAGACCTTTCAGTCCAACTCTTCCATGCCAGCCAGATACCCTAAATTAATCTAGTCCCATTTGCCAGCACTTGGCCCATGTCCCTCTATAAACCCTTCCTATTCATTTACGCATCCAGATGCCTTTTCAATGTTATTTGTAAATAAAGGACCCTGACTTTGCAGCATCTGCAGTCCTCACTATCTCCAAAATGTTGTAATTGTACTAGCCTCCACTAGCAGCTCAGTCCATACACACACCATCTTTTGCGTGAAAAAGTTGTCATTTAGGTCCCTTTTAAATCTTTTCCATCTCACCTTAAACCTATGCCCTCGAGTTCTGGACTCCCCCCACCAATCCTGGGTGGGGAGGGGGAAAGACCTTGTCTATTTACCCTATCCATTCCCCTCATTATTTTATATAAAAGGTCACACCTCAGCTTCCGATGCTTCAGGGAAAACAGGCCTAGCCTATTCAGCCTCTCCCTATAGCTCAAACCATCCAACACTGGCAACATCCTCTTGTAAATCTTTTCTGAATCTTTTCAAGTTTCACAACATCTTTCCTATAGCAGGGAGACCAGAATTGCACACAATATCCAAAAGTGGCCGAACCAATGTCCGCACAGCCGCAACATGACCTCCCAACTCCTATACTCAATGATCTGACCAATAAAGGAAAGCATACCAAATGCCTTCTTCACTATCCTATCAGCCTGTGACTCCACTTTTAAGGAACTGTGAACGTCCATTTCAAGGTCTCTTCATTCAGCAATATTCCCCAGGACTTTACCATTCAGTGTATAAGTCCAGCCCTGATTTGCCTTTCCAAAATGCAGTAATTCACATTTATCTAAAACTAAACTCCTCAGCCCATTGGCCCAACTGATCAAGATCCCGTTGTATTCTGAGGTAACCTTCGTTTCTTTGCTATACTCACTTGCAAAGTAACTATAAATGTCCTAAAATGGACATGGAAAGGATATTTCCTTTTGTGGGTCAGACTAGAACTACAAGCTACTGCTTTAAAGTTAAGAAGTTGCCCATTTTGAACAGAGTTCAGGAGAATTGTTCTCTCTTTAAGGGTTGAGAGACTTGAGTTTTTTTTCTCAAATGGCAGAGAAAGCTGGGGTCACTGGAAAATTTGAAGAAAGAGTTAGATGGTTTCTCACTTGGAGGGGAATCAAGGATAACAGAAATGTGGAATTTGAAGTACAAATATATCAGCCATCATCTTACTGAATGATGGAGCAGGTTTAAGAGGCTGAATAGTCCACATCTGCACCTATGCTGTATGCATACAATTGGCTGAAGTGCATCCTGAGGGTACAAAAATCTACAAATGTTCTTGCTTACCCATTGCTCTTAAAAATCTCAGCTGGGACAAAAACCAAGATCATTCCTGGGATCATTTTTGCATGGAATGAACTGAAAATGAATTAAGGCAGCCTTAAGCTTCACATACTTAAAAGTACAGTTTACAAATTAAGCATTTATTTTGATACCCCAGAACTTATATGACTGTTATAAGTAAGCTTACCTTGTGCAGATCACTATTCGTCAGTGAAAATGGCAAGTTGGATACATATACTGTGCTTTTGCTTGGTGCCAATCCACCACTCATTTTTTTAAAATCCGAAATTCCTCTTTCCACAGACAACTATGGAAGAAAAAAAAATGGAAAAATAAAAATTTTTTAATCTGATGCCAGTAGCCATACAACTATGGAAGATAAATATTTAAGTCCACACATCTGTGCAGATATAACACTCATACACTTGGAAGCAAGGTTAATTAACCTTCAGCAGTGTTTTTTGGGTCAATAGCACTTGCAGGATTGAAAGTAGAATTGGACAGGGAACAGTTTCCACAAGAACGAGAAAAAGCTCTGGATAGTTACTGATAAATTATTCAAGTTGGACCATCTTTCCACTTTTACTGAACTCTGAATTGAAACAAATCAGGATATATCCAATTCAGATCAAAGAGCAGAACTGACAGAGTTTTATCATAAAACTATCTAATTTTGTTATCCTCTCAACTAAATTAACAAGTAATTGGAGATTATAAAAGATTTTATGATCCTAACAAAAAAGCGTCAAACAATGCAACCATATACTACTCCAGCATACATGTGACAATAATGCTTTGAAACACATTACCAGTAGCTTGGATTCACTTAAAAGATTAGAATAGCTAGTTATAAAACCATATTTGTGGCTTTCACTATTCAAATTACAGTTTATGACTGAAACAAGGGAAAAAAAATTTAAATGTTTTGCCATGAGACATCACTGGCTGGACTAGCATTTATTGCTCATCCCTAGCGGTTCTCAAGCTAACTCTAAACCCAAGCTGTTACTGCTTATGTACTAACACAAAACTTACCTTGATTAACATCCCTGTCCGCTGTTAACAGATCACTTATCAGTGGTTTAATGAATTATAAGAGAAAAAGCACAGGGAGGTGGGACTAGTTTAGTTTGGGATTATGGTCAGCTTGGACGAGTTGGACTGAAGGGTCTACTTCCATGATATATGACTGTAAGACTGACTTAGGAGCATCCTCTCAAGGGTGTATGCAGAAGGATGCTGGCTTAAAAAAGAGAGTTGGAGGTGGGATGGGTGGTGAAGAGGCTGGAAAATTATTCACTGGAGTGTGGGAGATTGAAGGATGACCTTATAGAGATTTATAAAATAATGAGAGGCATAAATAAGGTGAATAGCAAAGGTCTTTTCCCGAGGGTGGGAGAGTTCAAAACTAGAGGGCATTTTTTTTTTAAAGGTGGGAGGAGAAAGATTTAAAAGGGACCTGAGGGACAACTTTTTCACAGAGGGTGATTCGTATGTGGAATGAACTGCCAGATGAAGTGGCAAATGCAGGTACAGTTACAAAATTAAAAATATATATTTGGATAGGTGTATGAATAGGAAAAGGTTTAGATGTATGTGGGCCAAAATGTAGGCAAGTAGGATTAGATTAGTTTGAGAATCTTGGTCAGCATTGGACTGAAGGGTATTTCCATGTTGTATAAATCTATGACTAGATGTCTTAATGAATTGAGAGAAGAGAAGAGGACCAGGTTAGACACCTACTTTTTGTTTTAAAGTAGCTCGAGCTGTGGACAACAACTGGTACAAGACTAAGTGATCGCTCCCCCAGGTCTATTTGTACCTTATTACTGTCGGGTTACCTTCTTTTTCATGTTCCCATTTTTCTTCTCTGCCTCTCAGGGAACATCCTATAATTGATGGCAATGCAGGGGAAAGATTCCTGCATGGCTGTAGCCCAATCAGACAAATAAACTGCTCCAGCTCCTTCAATCACAAGTTCCTTCAGTCGTAGAATTACTTTCTGGAACAGCAGCAAGAGTGAGAGCACAACCTGTGACTGGATGAGATGGATCAGCCAAAATGAGAGACAGAATCTAATGATTGGAAAAATCAGCTTACTGACTGCTACTCTTGTCATAGCTTTGGAGTGGGGTTTGATTCTCATTGACAGCAGAGAGTTTTTGAAACCTTGCCCAAGCGGATAATTTAGAAGGTATTGTAACATTGCTCTGTGGCAGCGAATAAAGCAATTAAATGTTGGAATATGTTAGGAAAGGTTAATATTGAGCTCAGAGTGCAGTATTAATGACACTCATTAAATCATTTATGAGACCACATTCAGAGCATTTTTGCAGTTGATTTTGAAACAAATATTAAAAATGGTTGATTTACAAGACACTAATCCCTGATAGATTTACCACTTGCTCACTGAAATGTGTTTCGTCTATGAAGTTTTGAATTTATCTCCCTTTAAACACAATTGATGTGTGCTACGACTCCAGAAAAAAAATGAAATGCACATCATGGTTCATATTCTCTCTTTCATTAGGAGCCTTACTCCCAATTTCATAACCTCTTCACAATTCAATACCTGCTCCCTTTCTACCCCAAATAACCTGAAGCATTCTGAATACTTTCTTGCATATTCCTTCAACAGCTGCAAAGTTCTTTCTGTGCTGCAGCAAGCAAAGTTAGGGTATAGTATTTGATGTGCAGTCACATCAATTGTTTAACAAGTGGCAGAATTAACCCACTATTTTGATATAATATTGACTATGTTATCAGTATATAAAATTTGGTAATATCGGATTCGATTTATTCAATTGTTAGCAACTGTAGAATAAAAGTAAGTTCTTCGGCCAGTCAGCCTGTTCTGCAATTCAGCAAATTCATGCTAATCTACATCCTAATGTCATGTGCAAGCTTTGACTCCTTCAATAGCCATGACTAACAAAATTCTCAGATTCAAATTATTTATTGATTTTTGTCGGAGAATTCCACATTCCTATCACCCTTCTTGATTGTAAAAGTGGTTAATTAACAATTCAATCTATTCTCAAAATTATACAATCCTCAAACAAATTTCTGCTTAACCTGCTTTAGTCGAACATCGAATTTTTCTAATAGCTCCTCATAATTTATGGAGCCTTGGTAACATTCTGGTGAACCTGTCATGGCTATTTCCACTTAATTAAGCTATCAATTTCTCTTTATAATATCATGTATCCATTTACACTACATACTTGGTCATCAATCTCTATCATCAGCAAACTTAGATACACGGCAATTCTATTACACAAGTAATTAATCATGAGACAACTCTTTCCAATTCAAGTACATATCTATCAATTCTATTTCATGCCACCGCCTTACCAATCTCCCAAGTAGGTCAACAGCTTCTCTTTCACCATTCTTAAATAATAATTATATTTACATTTTTTAAATCTAAGAGAATCTCCAAATCAAGAGAGCTTTGAAAGATTATGACTACGGTCCCTGCAACTTCACCACTTCATTTAATGTTCTGGGGCAGAAACCAACTCCTTGGGATCTGTTAGCCTTTAATACTATTACTTTTTCTCTTGTTTTCCTATGTTAATTTGAGTTCCAGTACTCGATACTTATTAGTTCCACTGGCTTTTCAAGTACATTTCTTCCTATTCTGTGAAAATTATAGTTGACAAGAAATGGAACTGGAATAGCCACATAAATACCATGGCTACAAGAGTAAGTCCGAGGCTCGGAATCCTGTACTGAATAATTCTCCTTTTTTGTCCCCAAAACCTGTCCATTATCAACCAAGACAGAAGTTTTTTTTTAAATTCACTCATGGGGTGTGAGCATCACTGACTGGCCAGCATTTATTGCCCATCCATAGTTGCCTTTGAGAAGATAGTCATGAATCTTAAACTGTTCAGTCTTCATGTAATACATTGACCAAGAATGCCCATAGTGACAGAATTCCAGGATTTTAACCTAGTGATAGGGAAGGAATGGAGATATAGTTCCAAGACAAGGTATTCAGTGGTTTGGAGAACTTGCAGGTGGTAGTGTTCCCAGATAGCTGTTAATCTTGTCCTATGAGATGGAACTGGTCGTGGACTGGGGAGGTGCTGTCTAAAAGATAGTTGGTGAATTCCTGCAGGGCATCTTGTACGTACGACACACTGCTGCTACTGAATGTCAGTGGTGTACAGAGTGGATGCAGGTTGCTTTGTCCTGGATGATGTCAAGTTTCAAGTGCTATTGGAGCTGCACCCATCCAGGCAAGTCGGGAGTATTCATCACACTCCTGACTTGTGCCTTGCAAACGATAGACAGGTTTGGATGTTTAAGGCTAGATAGGCCACAGTATTCCTAGTTTCTACCCTCCTCTTGCAGCCACTGTATTTATGTGGCGAATCCAGTTGAATTTCTGGTCAATTATAACCCCAAGGATTTTGATAATGGGGATTCAGTCATGATAACACCATTGAATGTCAAGGGACAGTGATTAGATTGTCTTTTATTGGAGATAGTCATTGCCTGGCATTTACATGGCACAAGGGTTACTTCACTTGTCCGCCCAAGCCTGGATAATGTCCAGATCTTGTTGCATTCGAACAGGAGCTACCTCACTATCTGACAAGTTGGAGATGGTGTTGAACATTACGCAATCATTGACGAACATCCCCACTTCTGACTTTATGAAGAAATGAAGGTCATTGATGAAGCAGCTGAAAATGGTTGGGCCGAGGACACTTTCCAGAGGAACTCCTGCAGACAAGTCCTGGAGGTGAGATGATTCATCTCCAACAACCACAACATCTTCCTCTGTGCCAGGTATGACTCCAATTCACAGAGAATTTGCTCCTTTATACTCACTGATTGCAATTTTGCCAGGGCTCCTTCATGCCACGCTTGGTCAAATGCAGCCTTGAAGTCAAGGGCTGTCACTTTCACCTCACTTCTGGAATTCAGCTCTTTTGTCCTGTTTGAACCAAGAGTGTAATGAGGTCAGGAGCTCAGTGAGCCTGGTGGAACCTAAACTGGGTGTCACTGAGCAGGTTATTGCTGAAAAGGCTCTGTTTGACAGCACTGTTGATGATACCATCATGATTGAGAGTAGATTGAAGGGGCAGTAACTGGCTGGGATGGCTTTATCCTGTTTTTTGTATACAGGACATACCTGGACAATGGTTTCACATTGTTGAGCAGATGCTAGTGTTGTAATTGTACTGCAGCAGCTTGACGAGGGGGACAGCAAGTTCATAAATGATTTGGATGAGAATTTAAGATGCATGTTGAGTAAGTTTGTGGATGACACCAAAATTGGTGGTATAGTGGACAGTGAAGGTTATCTAAGATTACAAAGGGATCTTGATCAATTGGGGCAATGGACTGAGGAGTGTTGCAGGTAGATAGGGTGGATAAGAAGGCATTCAGCACGCTTGCCTTCATTGCTCAGACCACTGAATATAGGAGTTGGGACGTCATGTTGAGACTTTACAGGACATTGATGAGACCATATTTGGAGTATTATGTATAGTTCCAGTCACCCTGTTATAGGAAGGAAATGATTAAGTTAGAGATGGTTTGGAAAAGATTTACCAGGATGTTGTCAGGACTGGAGGGCTTGAATTATAAAAAGGAGGAGCATAGGAGGTTGAAGGGTTACCTCAGGTGGTTTAGAAAATTATGTGGATCATAGATAAGGTGAAGAGCAAAGATCGTTTCCCAAAGGTAGGAGATTTCAAAACTAGACAGCATATTTTTAAAGTATGAGGAGAAAGATTTAGAAAGGGACGTGAAGGGTAACTTTTTCACACAAAGGGGATTTGTATGTGGAATGACCGGCTACAGCAAGTGGTAGATACAGGTACAGTTCCATTTAAAAAGACATTTGGACAGGTACATGAATAGGAAACGTTTGGAGGGATATGATCAAACACAGACAGGTGGGATCTGTTCAGTTTCGGAAACTTGGCCAGCATGGACAGTTTGGACCAAAGGATTTGTTTCTGTGCTGTATGACTCAATTGCCAGAATGTTATCAGGGCCCACTGGCTTTGTGGTATCCAGTACATTCAGGTGTTTCTTGATATCAAGTGGAGTGAATCAAATTGGCTGAAGACTGGCATCTCTGATGCTGCGGACCCCTGGAGGAGGCTGAAGTCGATCATCCACTTGGCACTTCAGGCTGAAGACTGCTGCAAATGCTTCAGTTTTATCTTTTGTCAGGAGTGAGGTGGAATATTCTTCACTTGCCTGAATGAGAGCAGTGATGGAAATGTGTTGCTGGAAAAGCGCAGCAGGTCAGGCAGCATCTAGGGAACAGGAGAATCGACGTTTCGGGCATTAGCCCTTCTTCAGGAATGCCTGAAACGTCGATTCTCCTGTTCCCTAGATGCTGCCTGACCTGCTGCGCTTTTCCAGCAACACATTTCCATCTCTGATCTCCAGCAGACCTCACTTTCTCCTGAATGAGAGCAGTGTCAACAACACTCAAAAAATCCTGACACCATCCAGGACAATGCAATCCATTTGATTGGCACCAGATCTGTAAACATGCACTCCCTTCACTACCGATGCACAGTAGCAACAGTGTGTACCATCTATACAGTGCCCTAAAAAATTACACCAAGGATCAGAGATGTACAGTTCAGAAACAGACCCTTCAGTTCAATTCATCCATCTCAACCAGATATCCTAACCTAATCTAGTCCCATCTGCCAGCACCCAGTCCATATCGCTCCAAACCCTTCCTATTCATATACTTATCCAGATGCCTTTTAAATGTTGCAATTGTACCAGCCTCCACCACTTGCTCTGACAGCTCATTCCATACACACAACACCCTCTGCGTGGAAAGGTTGGCCCTCAGGTCTCTTTTAGATCTTTCCCATACCACCCTTAACCTATGCCCTCTCGTTCTGGATACTCCCACCCCAGAGAAAAGAAAGACCTTGTCTATTTACCCTATCCATACCCCTCATGATTTTACAAACCTCTATGGGGTCACCCCTCAGCCTCTGACGCTCCAGGCAAAACAGCCCGAGCTGATTCAACCTCTCCCAATAGCTCAAATTCTCTAATCCTTGGGAATCTCTTCTGAACCCTTTCAAGTTTCACAACATCCTTCTGATAGGAAGGAGACCAGAATTGAAAGCAATATTCCAAAAGTGACCTAATCAATGTCCTGTACAGCCGCAACATGACCTCCCAACTTCTGTACTCAATACTCTGACTAATAAAAGTCAAGCATACCAAATGCCTTCTTCACTATCCTATCTACCTGCGACTCCACTTTCAAGGAGTTATGAACCTGCACTCCAAGGTCTCTTTGTTCAGCAACATTTCCTAGGACCTTACCATTAAAGTGTGCAAGTCCTGCTAAGATTTGCTTTCCCAAAATGCAGCACCTCACATTCATCTAAAATTAAACTCCATCTGCCACTCCTCAGCCTGTTGGTTCATCAAGATCCCATTGTACTCTGAGGTAACCCTCTTTGCTGTCCACTACACCTCCAATTTTGGTGCCATCTGCAAACTTACTAACTGTACCTCTTATAACCATATCCAAATAATTTATATAAGTGACAAAAAGTAAAGTAGTGAACCCAGCATCGATCCTTGTGGCACTCCACTGGTCACAGGGCCCAGTCTGAAAAACAACCCTCCTCCACAGCCCTCTGTCTTCTACCTTTGAGCCAGTTCTGTATCCAAATGGCTAGTTCTCCCTGTATTCCACGAGATCTAACCTTGCTAACCAGACTCCCATGGGGAACCTTGTCAAATGCCTTACTGAAGTCCATATAGATCATGTCTACTGCTCTGCCCTCATCAATCGTCTTTGTTACTTCTTCAAAAATCTCAATCAAGTTGTTCCTAGATAGCACCTTCCAAACCCACAACCATTACCATCTAAAAGGAAAAGAGCAGAAGATATGTGGACCACCACCTGTAAGATCCCCTCCAAGCCACTCACCATCTTGGATTAGAAATATACTGCTGCTCCTTAAATGCCATTGGGTCAAAATCCTGGAATTCCCTCTCCAACAGCATTGTGGACTTACCTATAGAATATGGACTACAGCAATTCAAGGCACTAGCACACTGGAACCTTCTCAAGGTTCCTTATTCAGCTTGTTTCAAACCGATGACCAGTGCCACCTCGAACAGGGGTGGTTAATGTCTTCACAGAGGAGCCATGGTGGTGGGGTGTGGAAAGAAGAGACAACAACACTAAACCTGATTACAAAAGCATTACAAAACAATAAATTGATAATGTGAGTAATTAATAGAACTTCTTAATGATCACTTCTAAGTAGCAAAACTTTAATTAATAAAACCAAAAAAATGCCTTTTTAATTAAGAAGCAGTTTAGAGACAGAAAACAATCAAGTCCGAAATTGATGATCATGAGGGATGGAGTTGGCAACTGAGGATAAGCTAAGTAGTTTGATTTAACTAATGCCGGTGATGTCTTATCTCTGGTGGGGCACATTGCAAGCTCACCTTACTTGAAATCACATGAATGCTGGGGCCAGACATGAGTTGACTTTCAGTCTGGTGCTTCATCCTCTGTCCACCTTCCCCATCCCATACTTTTATCCCTTCACCTCTCTTTCCCATGCCCCCCGCTTTCCCCCCCATTCTGTCCAACTTACTTTGTTTCTTTAAACTTAAGAAATAAACTTATGGGGCTCAGCATTCCAAAATTCACCAGTCTTAGAGAACTATTTTTTCAAAAAGAAAAACAAATCTCAGCAAGGAAATGCAAGACCATTAACAGCAAAACTGGTTCAGAAAAGGTGTTGAAAATGCATTGCAATCACAACTCTGTGCCAAGGCAGTGATAGAGGTCTCCAAGATAGCAGTGAACTGCAAGAACTTACACCATTAATTCAGCAGTTTGCTGGGTGCCCAGAAGTTGCCAATCCGGCTGGCAACTCCCTGTATGGCTAGAAACCAGGCTCTTTCCTGCCATCTTCCTTTGGTAGCCAGAAGTAGATCCTACCTGAACCTCCTAGTTTTCAGTGGGGGTGGAACTTGGGCTAGCCAGCTAAGAACAATCGCTAAAGTTGGCCTGACCCTCTTAGTCCTACTTTCTTGGTAGGAAATAGGCTCTGCTGTGAAATTATGACCATTATGGGCCTAAATTGGAAAGTAAAACTATAATCATAATATCAGGTTTAATGCTGGAGTCATAAATGAACTGGCGTAAGGCTCAAAGATTGGTGTGGGAGAAGTGGGTTCCAATTCATGGGGCACTGACAGGGGAAAGAGAATATTATCCTGTTGGAACATGCTTAATTTGAACCATGCTGGGACCAGTGCTCTGGTGAACAGCATAACTAAGGTTGTAGATAGGGTTGAAATTAATGGACAGAGGTGAAGGGGTGTTCAGCTGAAGGAAAGTTTAGACATTAAAAAACAAAACAGCAAAGGTGCAGGATAGTCAAGAGGTGAACAATAATCAAATTGTGACAGGAATGGACAGAAATAAGTGGAAGAATGGAGCAGAAATTAGAATCAGAATAACTAATGTTAAAAGGTCCAAGTAAGTGGTGAACCTGTAGCATTTGCAACCAGAGAAAATAGTCAAAGCCAAAACATCATACAATTTCAAAGAGGAGTTGAATATAGCAATTGGGAGTAAACAGATCAAAGAATACAGGAGGAAAACAGGAACAGGCTGTTGAGTTGGACGATCAGCCACGATCATAACGAGTAGCATAGCAGACCCGAAGGGCTGAAGGATATAATCCTGCTCCTATTTTCTATGCTTCTTGAAAAGGTAACATGCGGATTCAACAGATAATTAAGGCAGCGGACAGAATTTTGGCCTTAAACTTTGGGAGTTTAAAATTTGGGCTTTTTAAAAAATATTTAATCATTTGTAGGATGTGGGTATCGCTGGCTGGCCTTGCACAATGTCATTAGAATTTAGAATTTATTGCCATATGTACTTTTACAAGAAAAATACAATGAAAAGTGTTGTAAGTCACCCCCATCATGGCACCTAAAGTATTGACAGAAGTCATAAGTGACAAAAAAACCAAACTTAAAGAAAAAAGTTAATCATTTAAAGGCTACTGTTCTCCAAGAAAGCCGATCAAGTGATGATATGCACATCCAGAATGAGACTTATCAATCTCATAAGAGAATGCTACGCCAGGACAAAACCAAAATGCCACTAAAACTGGACAGAAAGCCTCCGAAGTAAACCACCACCAAGAATACCACTTAAAACACAGGGCTGTCAGATCACTGGGCCGGAAGCATCCGTCAAAGAAAACGCAGCCACCCGTGGAAGAAAACGCCACACTGGGCCAATGGAACACTGAGCTGGAAACATTCGCCAAAGATTAAGCCGGAACACCAATAAGATCTCATATCAGGACAAACTGCTCCATCAGGAGACCACTCCGCAGGGTGGAGACCACTCCGCAGGGTGGAGACCACTCCGCAGGGTGGAGACCACCACACTAGGTAAGACCACCATTCAGGACCGCCGGACGCCACCCTGTCACACAGGAAAAGCTCTCAGCTGCAGCTGTCAAATGAAGGCAAGATGAATTTTGATATTAACTAATTAGAAACATTAAAAACAGAGAAAGAGAAAAAACAACTTCGGAAAGTAATTCCAGGATTTTGACCCAGCGATAATGAAGGAATGCTAAGATATTTCCAAGTCAGGATAGTGAGTGACTGGGAGGGGAACTTGAAGGTTGTGGCATTCCCATATATAGAACATAGAACATAGAACATAGAAGAATACAGCGCAGTACAGGCCCTTGGGCCCTCGATGTTGCGCCGATCCAAGCCCACCTAAACTACACTAACCCACTATCCTCCATATACCTATCCAATGCCCTCTTAAATGCCCATAAAGAGGGAGAGTCCACCACTGTTACTGGCAGGGCATTCCATGAACTAACGACTCGCTGAGTAAAGAACCTACCCCTAACATCTGTCCTATATCTACCCCCCCTTAATTTAAAGCTATGCCCCCTTGTAATACCCGACTCAATACGCGGGAAAAGGTTCATACTGTCGACCCTATCTAACCCCCTAATCATCTTGTACACCTCAATCAAGTCACCCCTAAACCTTCTTTTCTCTAGTGAAAACAGCCCCAAGTGCCTCAGTCTTTCCTCATACGATTTTCCTTCCATACCAGGCAACATCCTGGTAAACCTCCTCTGCACCCGTTCCAATGCCTCCACATCCTTCCTATAGTATGGCGACCAAAACTGCACACAATATTCCAGATGCGGCCGTACCAGAGTCTTATACAACTGCATCATGACCTCAGGACTCCGGAACTCAATTCCTCTACCAATAAAAGCCAGTACGCCATATGCCTTCCTCACCGCACTATTTACCTGGGTGGCAACTTTCAGAGATCTGTGTACATGGACACCAAGATCCCTCTGCTCATCCACACTACCAAGTATCCAACCATTAGCCCAGTACCCCATCTTTTTGTTATTCTTCCCAAAGTGAATCACCTCGCACTTAGCTACATTGAATTCCATCTGCCACCTTTCTGCCCAGCTCTGCAGCTTCTCTATATCCTGCTGTAACCTGCCACATGCTTCCTCACTGTCAACAACTCCTCCGACTTTCGTATCATCCGCAAACTTGCTCACCCAACCTTCTAACCCCTCTTCCAGGTCATTTATAAAAATGACAAACAGAAATGGTCCCAAAACAGATCCTTGCGGAACACCGCTAGTGACGGCACTCCATGAAGAAACTTTGCCATCAACTACTACCCTCTGTCTTCTTCCATCCAGCCAATTCCTAATCCAAACCTCCAACTCACCCTCAATGCCATATCTCCGTATTTTCTGCAGTAGCCTACCATGGGGAACCTTATCAAACGCCTTACTAAAATCCATATATACCACATCTACCGCTTTCCCCTCATCAACCTCCTTCGTCACCTTTTCAAAGAATTCAATAAGGTTTGTGAGGCACGACCTGCCCTTCACAAAACCATGCTGACTATCCTTGATCACATTATTCCTATCCAGATGTGCATAAATCCTATCCCTTACAATTCTCTCTAAGACTTTGCCCACAACAGAAGTGAGACTCACCGGCCTATAGTTATTAGGGCTATCCCTACTCCCCTTTTTGAACAAGGGAACCACATTTGCTATCCTCCAGTCTTCTGGGACTACTCCTGTAGACAAAGAGGACATAAAAATCAAGGCCAATGGCTCTGCAATCTCCTCCCTTGCTTCCCAGAGAATCCTAGGATAAATGCCATCAGGCCCAGGGGACTTATCTATTTTCACCTTTTCCAGGATTTCCAACACCTCTTCTCTACATACCTCAAAGCCATCCATTCTACTTATTTGTGCCTCAGTATTCTCATCGACAACAATGCCCTGTTCCTGAGTGAATACTGAAGAAAAGTATTCATTCAGTGTCTCCCCAATCTCTTCCGCCTCCACACGCAACTTCCCCCTACTATCCTTGACTGGACCTATTCCTACCCTAGTCATTCTTTTATTCCTAACATACCTATAGAAAGCCTTAGGGTTTTCCCTAATCCTATCTACTAAGGACCTTTCATGTCCCCTCCTTGCTGCTTTTAGCTCTCTCTTCAGGTCCTTCCTGGCTACCCTATAACTCTCAATCGCCCCAATTGAACCTTCACGTCTCATCTTGAGGTAGGCCGCCCTCTTCCATTTAACAAGGGATTCCAATTCCTTATTAAACCACGGCTCCCTCGCACGACCCTTTCCTTCCTGCCTGACAGGTACATAATTATCAAGGACACTCAATAGTTGCCCCTTGAACAAGTTCCACATATCATTTACACTCTTGCCTTGGAGTCTACTTTTCCAAGCCACACATCCTAAGTCATGCCTCACCGCATCATAATTTCCCTTACCCCAGCTATAATTCTTGCCCTGTAGTACACACTTATCCCTCTCCATCACGAGTGTAAAAATCACCGAATTATGGTCACTATCCCCAAAGTGCTCACCTACCTCTAATTCTAACACCTGGCCTGGTTCGTTACCCAGAACCAAATCCAGTATGGCCTCACCTCTTGTTGGCCTGTCTACATATTGTGTCAGGAAACTCTCCTGCACACATTGAACAAACACTGACCCATCTAACGAACTTGAGCTATAGCTTTCCCAATCAATATCAGGAAAGTTAAAGTCCCCCATAACAACCACCCTATTACTGTCACTCATCTCCTGAATCACCTTCCCAATCCTTTCTTCAATGATTCTAGGACTATTAGGAGGCCTGTAAAAGACTCCTAACAGGGTGACCTCACCTTTCCTATTCCTAACCTCAGCCCAAACTACCTCAGATGGCAAGTCCTCATCCATCGTCCTTTCCACCGCTGTAATACTATCTTTGACAAGCAATGCCACACCTCCCCCTCTTTTACCCCCACCTCTGACCCTACTAAAACATTTAAATCCCGGAACCTGCAACAGCCAATCCTGTCCCTGTTCTAGCCATGTCTCCGTAATAGCCACAACATCGAAGTCCCAGGTACCAACCAACGCTGCAAGTTCACCTACCTTATTTCGTATACTTCTTGCATTGAAGTATACACACTTCAAGCCACTTCCCTGTTTACAGGCACCCTCCTGCTGTCCTTGTCCTTCTAGATGGAAGCAGTCATGGCTTTGAAAGATGCTGTCCGAGATCTTCGGTGAATTTCTGCAGGGCATCTTGTAGATAGTACTCACTGCTGCTATTGAGCATCAATGGTAGGAGGGAGTGGATACTTGTGGATGGAGGGGCAATGAAGCAAGCTGCTTTGTTGTGGGTAGTGTCAAGCTTTGAATGTTGTTGGGGCTGCACTCATCCAGGCAAGTGGGGAATATCCCATCACGCTCCTAACTTGTGCCTTGTAGATGGTGGATGGGTTTTGGAGAGTCAGGTGATGTGCTATTCACTGTGGTATTCCTAGCCTCTGACCTGCTCATATAGCCACTGTGTTTATGTGGCAAGTCCAGCTGAGTTTCTGGTCAATGATAACCCCCAGGATGTTGACAGTGAAGGATTCAGTGATGGTAATATCATTGAATGTCAAGAGGCAGTGGTTAGATGCTCTCTTATTGGTGATGGTGATAGCCTGGCATCTGTGTTGTGTGACTGCTACTTGCCACTTGGTGGGCGGTACGGTGGCACAGTGGTTAGCACTGCTGCCTCATAACGCCAGAGTTCAATTCCCACCTCAGGCGACTGTGTGTGGAGTTTGTACATTCTCCCAGTGTCTGCGTGGGTTTCCTCCAGGTGCCCCGGTTTCCTCCCACAATCCAAAAATGTGCAGGTTAGGTGAATTGGCCTTGCTAAATTGCCCGAAGTGTTAGGTGAAGGGGTAAATGTATGGGTCTGGGTGGTATACGCTTTGGCGAGTTGGTGTGGACTTGTTGGGCCGAAGGGCCTGTTTCCACACTGTAAGTAATCTAATCTAATAAGCACTTGTCAGCCCAAGGCTTGGTAATATCCAGCTCTGTTGCATTTGGCCATTGTAACTGCATCAATATCTGAGGAATATGAATGGTACTGAATACTGTGCTTTCATCATCCAGCTGAAGATTGCTGTGAAAGTTTCAGCTTTATCTTTTGCACTGATATGCTGGGCTCTATCATTGAAGATGTGGATATTTGTGGAGTCCTCCTCCAGCAAACCCACACATAAAACTGGGAAAATATGCAAACTCCACAGACAGTCACCTGACGCAGGAATTGAACCCACGTTCCTGGCACTGTGAGGCAGCAGTGCTAACCACTGAGCCACCATGCTCCCCCTCCAGCAAGTTGTTTAATCATCCACCATCTTTAATAACTACATGTGGCAGGGCTGCACAGCTTAAATCTGATCCATTGGTTGTGGCATAGCTTGGCTCTGTCTATCATTTGCTGCTTATGTTGCTTGGCATGCAAGTAGTCCTGTTTGCTGGCTCCACCAGGTTGACACTTCACCTTGTTATGCCTGGTGCTGTTTCTGGCATGCCCTCCTATACTCTCAATTGAAACAGAGTTGATCCCCTGGCTTGATGGTAATGAGGCCATGAGGCTGCAGATAATGCTGGAGTACAATTCTGCTGCTGTTGATGGCCCACACCATCGCACGGACACCCAGTCTTAAATTTCTCGATCAGTTGGAAGTCTGTCCCATTTAGCACGGTGATAATGCCACACAACACGATGGAGATTATTCTCAATATGAAGGTGGGACTTCATCTCCACAAGGGCTGTGTGGTGGTCACTCTTACCGATACTATCGTAGACAGATGCATCTGCAGCTGACAGATTGGGCAAGGATGAGGTCAAGTATGTTTTTCCCTCTTGGTGGTTCCCACAGTATAGCAGCTATGCCCTTCAGGATCAGATCTGCTCATTCAGTAGTACTGCTGACAAGCCATTCTTCGTGGTGGACATTAAAATCTCCCACCCTGCGTATATCTTGTGCCCTTGCCATCCTCAGTGCTTCCTCCAAGTGTTGTTCAACACGGAAGAGGACCGATTCATTAGCTAAGTATGGACGATACTTTGTAATCAGGAGGTTTTCTTGTCTAACGTTTAACCTGAAGCGACAAGGCTTCATGGGGTCCAGAGTCAAACGTTGAGGACTCTCAGACCAACTCTATCCTGACTGCATACCACTGTGCTGCCACCCGTGCTGTGTCTATCCTGCGAGTGGGATAGAACACATCCAGAGATGGTGATGGTAGCGTCTAGGACAGTCACACTCAGAGAATCACATACCTTATAGACAATGTCCAGGTTACTTCACTAGTCTGCGAGACAATGCTCAAATTTTGTCACTAGCTCCCAGATGTTAGTAGGGATGACTTTCCAGGGTCAACCAGGCTGTTTCTGCCAGTCTTTTTCAGTACCAAGATTGATGGTAGGTTATCTGCCTAATTTCACTTCTTTGAGACTTTGTAGAAATTGGCACAACTGAATGACTAACTAGGCCATTTCAGAAGGCGGTTAAGAGTAATCACATTGCTGTGGGTCTGGAGTCACATATTTGTTTGCCAGACCAGGTGAGGATGGCAGATTTTCTTCGCTGAAGAACATAAGTAAACCAGACTGATTTTTCCGTCAATCAGCAATGGTTTCATAATCAGTAGATTCTTAATTCCAGATTTATTTTTATTGAATTCAAATTCCACCATCTGCCATAGTGGTATTCGAACACAGGTCGTCAGAACATTACCTGGGTCTCTGGATTAATAGTCTAGCGTTAATACCGATTACAATTATACAGGATGTTGATGAGGTGACATGTCAAATACTATGTTCAGGTCTGGTCCTCAAGTTTACATAAGTTTATACCAGCATTGGAAGCTGTTCAAAAAAGATTCATGCAGCTGATTCCTGGGAATGAAGGTTTTTGAAAAATTAATTCACAAGATTGGTTCCTAAGTCAGCATTTACTGCCCATTCCTTGTTGCCTTTGAGAAGGCAATAGTTATGTATTCTTGAACCACTGCAGTCCATTTGCGGTAGGTAGGACCGCAATGTCATTAAGTACTTATCAGAAATAGATGAACCGGTCATGTCTTTATTCATTAGAGTTTAGAAAAATGGGAGATGATCCGTTTGAGATATAAAAGATTTGAGAGGACTGGGCAGGTTGATGTTGAGAAGATATTTCTCTTAGCAGAAGAATCTCAAACATGAATAAGGGGACACTCATTTAAAACAAAAGTTACAAAAGAATTTCTTCTCCGAAATATCTGGAATTCTCTACCTCAAAGTTATGGAGGCTAGATCATTGAAAATATTTAAACAGACAGTAGGAAGACTGTTGAAATAGTGGACTTTAGATTACAAGGAAGTGGCTTGAAAGTAGAGTTAAAGCCTGGGAAAGATAATTTGTTGAATGACAGTGCTGCCTTGAGTCACCGCAGAGCTTACTCCTGCTCTTATTTCTTGTGTTCTTATCCCAGCCAATTTACTTTATAGAAGGAGAGACAGTGGCATATTGGTAACACCAATGGACTAAATTGGGAGGGTTAATGGCAGGAAGGACCTTTTGCTTCAAAGTCACACACCAAATCCATTTTCATTGATATGGAGAGTGATATCATACTGTATCAAAGCAAAAGCCAAAACAGGGAGCAAGGTATAGTATCAGAAAACTAGGAACATGTTGGGCTGGAGCTGACTGCTCTGCTAACCTTGTCAATTTCCAAATTTCAAGCCATTTCGGCTTTGTAGAATTCAGGAACTGATGACATCAGGAAC
The DNA here is from genome assembly GCF_037043375.1 of Chiloscyllium plagiosum. Taxonomy (NCBI): domain Eukaryota; kingdom Metazoa; phylum Chordata; class Chondrichthyes; order Orectolobiformes; family Hemiscylliidae; genus Chiloscyllium; species Chiloscyllium plagiosum. Next base: position 61,572,455 of record NW_028270157.1, on the reverse strand, counting down.
TTTATTCTTGTTTCCCTTAACCTTATACCTTTAATATGTCCAATGGGTTAACTTGCCTCCTGCTATACTGTACCATATTGTTTTAAAGTCCAGCTGCAAATACCCACTAATTCTCCTAACGTTTAATTTTACTTTTGGGATATAGCTCAAGTGTGAAATAATCAATGAGAACTGTATTTAATCGTGGATAATGATGCTTAGATGCCAAGTGTTATTGATTTAGATCCAGTAAAATTTACTTAATAGTCAAATTTAAAACATTCAATGATTACGCGGCTCAGACTGATTCCAAATCCCCCAGGCTATTGAAGGAATGGCTATATCGTATGCGCACTACTGGCTCATATTCACTAACTCTTTTGACATCTGGGGAACTACCAACAAAAAGCAGTATGACTCTTGCAATTCCGATAATTAAGTGGAAGAATTTGGACTTTGGGAATTACAAGCCAGTCAATTTGATGTCAGTTGCAGATGATGTGATTTATGATTCCTTCAAGAATTCAGCAATTATGGAACACAGACAGGGCTTTCGGAAATGAAGGTCCTCTCTCATAATCCTGACTGAGTTCTTGGAGATTAGCAAACCACTGGATGACAAAATCATTTCCAAAATATCTTTGACAAAGTGCCGTATAAAAACCTACTAATAACCATTACATATTTTGGGAATTGTTCAGCAGTGACTGAACTGACAAATTACTTCAACTTTGCAGGCAGATCATCAGGAAGAAGTGTATCTTGCTGCAGGGTCAAGTTACAGGCAGTAAACCACTGTTACTTAGCATTTTTATCATTGATATAGATGGGAGCAATGATGGAACCACTCAATTTTGTGTGACACAATGAGGTGCATACCGATTGAGAATTTGGATCAAATTAATAGATTGCAGATTAACTTATATTTCTATGAGACTATAAAGAAAAAAATGTTGTAAATGTCATTCAGTATTGTTAAGTCATGTTTATGCATCTGGATTTAGACATTTCAGCATGCACGATGAAAGTTAAATCAAGACAGCAACTCATGGTCACAGTTGATTTCACAAATTTCTCTTTGCTGCTTCTCCTTCCCATAAAATACAAAATGAAAACTGCGAAATAAAAATCTAATACAGTATTTACAAAAGCAGCTCTAGTAAAACCAACATTATGGAAGACATGAAAGAATTGGCTCCAAAAAGATAATTCTGCATGTGGTAATCAACTGTGCTACAATAAGAACACAATTTGATGGATAGGTCTCCTATGTATGAAAGGACTATGTGGAATATTCCATCTAATAACGTGGAAGTATAACTACTCCTAGCTGTTCCGCCATTCAGTAAACACATGCCTGGTTCATATGCGCACTCACTCCATCTACTTGCCTTGCCTTTGTATATCTTTTATACACAAAAATATGATGTCAGATTTAGAATCAAGCTGCTGTCTACTGCACTTAAGGGCAGAAGAAAGTGGAACTCTTTCCCGTTACATGAAAAAGGTGCATCTTAAGTTGTGGAGAACTTTGAAAAGGACAAAGCTAAGTTGGTGGAATGGGCATACACATCCTAAGTGGAGTTTCAGGAAGACAGGATCGTGAAGGTAGCATTTGGTATACTTTCCTTTATTGGTCAGATCATTGAGTTTAGGAATTGGGAGGTCATGTCGTAGTCATATAGGACACTGGTTAGGCTATTTTTGGAATATTGTGCAATTCTGGTCAAGAAGGGTTCAGAAAATATTTACAAGGAGGTTGCCAGGGTTGGAGGGTTTGACCCTTGGGAGAGACTGAATAGACTGGGGCTGTTTTGCCTGTTTTCCCTCAATTGGAGATTGAAGGGTGACTGTATCAAGGTTTATGATATCATGAGGGGAATGGATAGGATAAATAGACAAAGTCATTTTCTTGAGTTGGTGGGGAAAGAGTCCAGAACTAGAGGGCATAGGTTTAGGGCGAGAGGGGAAAAATTTAAAAGGGATGCGAGGGGCAACATTTTCACACAGAGTGTGCTGCATATATGGAATGAGCTGTCAGAGGATGAGGCTGGTACAGTTACAACATTTAAAAGGCATCTGGATGGGTATATGAATTGGAAGGGTTTACAGGGATATGGGCCAAATGCAAATGAGACTAGATTAATTTAGGATATCTGGTCGGCATGGATGAGTTGGACCGAAGAGTCTGTTTCTGTGCTGTATATCTCTATGACTCTATAAAGTACAGCACAAGGACAGGCCCTTCAGCCTACCAAGACTGCACTGACATGCGATGCTTTTCTAAACTAAAACCTTTTGCCTCTATACGGTCTGCATCTCCCTTTACCCTGCCTACTCATGCATCTGTCAAGATGCCTCTTAAAATATTGCTATTGTATCTGCTTCTATCACTTCCTCTGATAGCACTTACCATCCTCTGTACAAAAAAAAACTTGTCTCTCCTCCTTTGGCAGAGAAATGTGAAATGGTTCATTTCAGTTGGAAGAACATGGAGCGAATACATAAAAACTCTAAAGGAGGACCAGGCACAGAGGAAACAAGGTGCATAAATCATTGAAAGCAGCAGGACAGATTTAAAGGGTGGTTCATAAAGCATACAGTATCTCAGGCTTTATTAAAAGGGATTCACAGCAAGGCAGTTACTTGCAACTGTATCAAAGACCAGTTTGACCTCAGCTGCAATACAGCATGCAGTGCCACATGGTAGGAAGGATGAAAAAATATCAGTAAGCCCATGGAAAAGATTCAAGAGAATGGTCACAGGGATGAACATGTTCAATTCTGAACCAAGAGTGAAAAGTTGGGACTCTGTTCTTTGGAGAAATGACAAATTAGAGAAAACTAAATTGAGGTATTCAAAATCATGAGGTGTCTGGACGGAGAAGAGAGGGAGAAACTTTTCCCACTCTTGAAAAGATCAAAAATGGGATTGCAAGGATTTAAATGAATTGGTAAAACAAGTAAAAATTAACTTAAACATTGAAAGTGGATTCAGATGTTAACTAAAAAGGAATAATGTGTAGCATTAGGAGGGAAAAACTGAAGAATGGCACAAAGTGAAATGTTCACTTAGAGAGCCAGTGAAGATACAATGGACTGAAGTGGCCTCATTTGTGCTTCAAATTATTCTGCAATATTCAGACCTGAAAGTCAGTAACAAATAGTCAAAACAGAGAAAACAAAAGTGATATTGAGATGTGTGGCATCCATATTTATTGACTCTCAACCACCGAAAACATTGAACAAATCCCAAAAATAAACACCTAACAGCTAGTCACACACATATTCCATTAGCGCAATTTTGTCTCCAATTTCCCAACACATCTTAAAGAGCACATCCACTGGCATCTTGGCAAAGCAACATTGTAGCAATTTTACTTAAGTTTCATTAGCTGCTCATTCTAACCTGTTATTTCTCAGATTTTCAAATCTGCCTTTTAAGTCAGTCAATCGCCTAATTGTTCAGATATTGAATCATATGAAATAGCTGGGAACCTGAGGATTTTGCTACTTAACATGAACTGGTCTTCACTTCACATCCACAAGTGCTTCATAACAAGTAGAAAATAATTAGTTTGCTATCTTTTCCAATTCTTTCCCAAAAAGAGAACAAACAAACCATTTGAGTTTACATTTCTTAGCAGAACTTTTGCATACATGTTTATAATCAAATCAACTCTACCAATCACAAGCAACAGCATTTATACAAAGTGCCTTCAGTGCAGAATGTCCAATTATATTTTGTAAGGGGGTCAGAACTGTATGAAGTAGTAAGAAAAAGGGACAAAGTTCCCTCCAAGACAAAAGCAAAATACTGCAAACCAAAAGTAAAAGAGAAGCTGGAAATACTTAGCAGCTCAGGTTGTGGAGAGAAACAGACATTTCAGATTGATAGGAGCATCAGTTTCCTGAAAGGATGGATTTTGTGAATGCTAAGGGTAGTAAAGGAAATAGAGCAATAAGAGCTCCAAAAGGAGAAAAATAACAACAGTAGGGTAATTTCAGATTCAGTTCAAATAGATTTTAAATTCTGTGGAAAGTGCAGGTAATGCTGAACAACAAAACAGGGAAGGGGAGCCATGCACCAATAGGATTTTATGTGGGATGTACCTGAGCAACTCAATTTTGAACAAATTTCTGAAGATTATAAGGTTTATGAATGATATATGGCAAGGAGGAATCAAATTTAAAGTGGCAAATGCATCCATTCACAATTGCCCCCAAATATGGATCGATGTTACAACCTAGCATTTTTGAGCCTCAAAAATGAAGATGATAATTTGTTAATGAAATTCATATTTTTAAAACAGTTAAATAAAAGTCATCATCAAGTTTGGTTCTCATACTTCACCATATATCCACCTCTTTCCTCAGCTCTCAAACAAATCCTGATGCCCTTTGGTCTGAGATGTCAACAAACTGATAATATGATAGTATTATATGAGATACTTCAATTAACACATTCAAATCCCATTACAACAACTTATGCTATTTTAACTAAATCTTAAATAAAATAAGTCTTAGCAATGATGATTGTGAAGCTATTGAATCATATGAAGTTTGCCTTTCAGGGACAGATATTTCCCTAATGGGCCTGTATGGACTCAAACATACATCAGTGGGTCATTAACAGCTGAAGACTGGCCACAAAATTGGGAGTACTGCCCTAAACACTAATCAAGCAACAGTTTAATATATTGATAGTCATTGAATCATATCCCCCCCCGCAAGTTTTTTCCCCCAACCAAGACCACCACACCAAATTGATGGATTAATTATGTCAGGCAAGTCATTTGATTTGCTTTATTACTTGTAACATGGGGTTCCAATGTGGGCAAAACATGTACTTTCAAGTGATCTACTTCTACGAAGGAAATCACTAAAAATGGTGCTGTTTTATCCACTCATTACCAATAATGCCTAACTCAATTAAAATGCAAAGATGAACTAGAGATAATTCTGCAAGGCTCTCTTAAAATATAAACTTCCAATTTCTTTACCTGGAAAACTTTCCCCCCTTGTTTAAAGTTTCCCCCAGCACAGTCAGGTAGCTCCCTTCACATTTTGAGATGACTCTGTTCACAACACAACACCTCGGCCGCCATGTTGCAGCTGTCGATCCCTTCGCCCTCTCCACGTCGCGCGAGATTTGAAGCTGTCTTGCGGAAAAAGCGGGGGAAACACATATCCCAGATTCTCCGCTTCGCAAAGTGCGGAAAGACTTATACATCTGATCTTCTCCCATGGACACGCGTCTGAAACGATCACAGGCTGACTCGCACCGGGCGGCATTCCGCCGTGGGGGCGCGAGGGGGGCGAGGGACAGACATTGTTTTTGTGTTTGACGTTTCCTGGCATGAGGCGGGCGAAGGAAGGGAGGATGCGTGAATTAAAAGGGGCGGGGAGGGACTAGTTCCTGGTGGTTCATCGTCAAGGTAGTAACTGAGAGATTGCATTCCTTCCCTCACATCTCGTGCTGTTCAAAGGTAAATGTTGAAAATAGTGATTTAGCATGTGAGTAATTCTCAGGCGGGGGTGACTGTGGCGGGGGGGGGGAATGTGGGAGTGACATCTCGCGCGGATCCGGCGGGGGCCGGTTCCGACCCGACGTCAGGGGAACTTGAAAAAGGCTCGAGCCAGGTTCGGCCCGATCGCGCGTTTCCCAACGGCCCCCTCCAGGTAAAGCGAGCGTCTCCCTGGCAACAGGCCGCGCGCCCTTGGCTGCGCCCGCCGGCTCGAGCTGAGCGGGCCCCGTGAGTGCTGGGCGATGGGATGGGGCTGCGCGGGGTGGGTGGGTGAGGAGGTGATGTAGTAAACAGGCGGGTCTGACTGGAACCGGCCGTGCGTAGATCCACGGAGCTCGTGTGTGGTTTGCCCTGTCGTTCAGCTGGGCCCCTTCGTTGTTTGTTATTATTAATATCTGACACTGACGGCCGTGGGATTTCACCGGTGCCTTTATTTCCGCTGGTATCGACTTTTGGTGCATTGCAGGGACAGTCCTGCTAGAATAATCAAAAATCAAACCAGAAAGTACTGAATTTCTTCACAACTGGTAGCATTCCGTGAAGAGGAGGCAGATACGCAGATTTAACGTTTCGAGTCCCGATGTGGCTCTTCCGCGCTGCTGTTGTCACGTTGATGTCAAGCGGGTGCGTTTCAACACACGGCTGATGCCAGAACCCGACCATCAGCCTCTTGTTAACTCTGTCCGTGCATTCCCCCTTTTCCTTTGCCTTCCTTCTCCCTTTGCCCCTCTTCTCCTCCACCCCTTTCCTTTCTCATTCCCCAGTGAACCCAGTGATGTGTGAGGGATCGTTTGTACAGGAGGCGGGCATCTCTCACCACATTGGATTTGACTCAGAGTAGCACTATCTTGCTGTGTGAATTTATGCATTGCGTTTTGTATTTATCAGTGAGATCGTTTTGAGCGACTGTTGCTTTGGTGTATAACTTCAAATTCAGGACGTCAAAATGCTTTCATTTTTGAAGAGCTGACCAGGAGTTATGTACTGTATACCTGTTGATGCAGTTTAATTCCCCAAATCTCGAATATTGTCAGGGTCTCTGCCTCAAGTCATGTCTGTGCTTCTGTTTCGCAGCTAGTCATACAGTCATAGAGATGTAGAGCATGGAAACAGACCCTTCCATCCAACCTGTCAATGCCGATCAGATATCCCAACCCAGTCTAGTCCCACCTGCCAGCACCCGGCCCATATCCCTCCAAACCCTTCCTATTCATATACCCATCCAAATACCTCTTAAATGTTGCAATTGTACCAGCCTCCACCACATCCTCTGGCAGCTCATTCCATACACGTACCACATTTGTACAATTTTGTTACCTTTCAATTTGTAGCATCACAAAAAGTCTGCAATGGATATTTCAACGTCTTGAGTCTGTTGCGTCACTCTGTTTTCTTTTGTTTGGTATCTCAACTCCATACAACTCTCATCACTCCACATCAACCTTTGATCCATTTCCATTGTTGCTCTTTTCAAACAAACATTTATTTCAGTCTTGAAAATTTCAGTTGATCTGTGTTCATTTCCCTCTGACTATATGAATAAATGGTAATTTCGAGCAGACTTCTAAAATTGTGTATTTGATTTTTTTTGCCACCACTTTTCATTGAGGGGGAAAAAATTCTGAATACTGTTGAGAATGATAATTCCTCTGGAGAGAGCAGCCAGAGCTAAGGGACACGGGATTATTCAGAAAGCAAGAGTAATAGGGATTTGTATAGTTAGGGAACACTTGGGTGTCTTTGTGGTTGTAGATTTGAATCCAGGATGGCATATTGCCTTCTGAGTTGTTCCTGAGTGGCTGCAGAGCACTCTGAGGAGGGAAGGTGAATAGGTAAAGGTCATGGTTCATATCAGCAACAGTGACATGGCTAGAAAGAGTTCTGCTGGCACTTTTAGGAAAGTATCCAAGAAGGACCTGCAAAGAAAATAACATCTATTTGGAGAGTTTACATTAACTTGGTATGGGGCCAGAACCTTGGTAACATTAGAAATGTTAATCACCGCGCAAAGAATTGGCAGAGGCATGATACTAAAATTATCATGTATTTGGTATGGTCATAATCAAGGGAAAATGAATAATGTTTGTGTTTACTGTACTTGTACATAAACGAGTGGAGTGCAATAAATTTTAAATTTCAGTCACAGTTGACCATGTGGCAATATGATGATGTGCTGGTGAGAGATTAGTGTCAAAAGGACAAGACTGGATACTAAATATTCTTTGAAACGAGTTATTCAGGTGTGATAATACATGTGCCAGAAAAATCTCATTTTTCTTTTGCGTGATGTCCTTATAAGGTCACAAGGGACTGGGGAGTATTTTAAATTAGGAAAATTGGTTTCTTGATTATGACATTTTGAAATTCCAAGAAGTGCCCATGTGTCCTGAGTTTGCCATGCAGATCAGCTAAGAAGCAACAGGTAGTGAGAAAACTAATTGCAGTTGAGCTGGGTTGTCAGCATTTTCTGTTTGGTGGTTTTAAGCATACTGACAGTTTGTGTAGAGAAGAAATAAGCGAGATTCTATGAATAGAAAAGTTTTCTGATGGAAGTCTTTGATCAGAACTGGTTAAGCAGGTCTCTGGGAACAGAGCAGACACCGTTTATGTTATACAATTGGAAAGAGCTGAGAGATAAAGACAAGAATTATGGATTGTGATAGGACAAGATCTGTTTCTTGCAGAACAACCAGACCATTTAAATGAGTTGGAAAGTGTCACTGGCTTTGTGCCAACAGAACTGTTGTGACCAAAGTGAAGGAGTATTTGTAGAATAAGTACCTTTCTAGTTGGTAACCATGTACCACGTTTGGAGTATTTATAATGGGGGGACTTTAATTATCGTAATATAACCTAAGAAAGGATTGAGTATTTGAAGAATTTTTTGGAAGTTTCTTTAGGAAGGAAGGATCACTAGATCTGGTGTTGGAACAAGTTGATCACTTATTAGTAAAGGAACAAATAAAGTTAAGTATGCAAACATTGTAGGTTAGCTATGAAGAACAAGCAAAGAGCAATTCAGAGTCAGAAAATAATGAATTGAGAAAGATATGCTGATGGAATGGGTAGACAGATTGCATTTAATTTCACTTGCCAAGATTTCAGGGCATATTTGGGGATATGGGATTGGGACATCATAGCTATTACAGAAACTTGGCTGAGGGATGGACAGGACCAGCAACTCAATGTTCCGGATGCTATAGGAAAGTTAGAAAGAGGCAAAAGAGATGGGGATGTGGTGTTTTTGATTAAGGAAAGCATTACTGCTGTGACTAGAGAAGTTGTTTCTGAAAAATTGTCCAGTGAAAATATATGGGTTGAAATTAGAAATAAAAGTGGCATGACAATCTTGATGGAATTGTGCTATAGACTTCTCAATAGTCAGAGGGAAGGTGAGCAACAAATATTTGGAGAGATCTCATGTATGTAAGAATAATAAGATTGTAGATGATTTTAATTTTCCAAACATTGATAGAAACCACCATAATGTGAAAGGTTTGGATGGTGAAGAATTTATTAAATGATACAAGAAAAATGTCTTCATCGAAAGAATGTAAATATTCCTACTCGAGATAGAGCAATCTGATGTTCTCTTGGGTAATAAGACAGGGCAAGTGACTGAAGTGATAACAAGGGAACACTTTGGCTTTAGAATTCTATTGGTTTTAAAATACTTAGAGAAAAGTATAAGCCTTCCATAAAAATAAAAGTTTTTAATTGGAGTAAGGCAAATTTTAATGGAATGAGACAAGAATTTTCAAAGTTGATTGGAGTAGAAAGTTTGCGGTAAAGGCATGACTGATAAGTGGGAGGCTTTAAGAGTGTGATAACAAGAGTTCAGAGTCATTATGTTCCTGTTAGGCTGAAAGGTAAGGCTGGTAGGATTAAAGAACAATGGATGGAATCAAGATATTGAGGTTCTAGTGAGGAATAAAGAATTGTAAATTAGATAAAGAAAACAGAGTTCAAATGAATCTGTTGGACAGTTTAAAGTGTAAGAGCGTTCTTAAGAGATGGATATCGGGAAGGGAAAGGAGGGGATATGAGAGAGTCTATATCGACAAATAACGTTAAGGATAATCAAAGAGATTCTGCATATACATTAAGAGCAAGACAGCAACTAGCGAGCAAGTAAGGGCCCCTTAAAGATTAATAAGGTCATCATTGTGTTGAAATCAGGAGATAAGGGGAGAGTTAAATGAATATTTTGCATCAGTTTTTAATGTGGAGAAATAAATGAAGGCCAGAGAACTCCAGGAAATAAATAGTGATATTTTGAAAATAGTTCCTATGACATAAGAGGAAATGGTGGAGGTCTTAGAAAATATGAAGGTAGATAAATTTCCAGGACTTAGATTAGATTTAGATTAGATTACTTACAGTGTTGACCTTGTGTCTCCCAATACTTTGTGGGGAAGTTAGCGAGAAAATTGTGGGGCCCTTGCAGAAATATTTGTGGTCTTCTATGAATATGGGTAAGATGCTGAATGACTGGAGAGAAGCGTATGTTGTGCCTTTGTTGAAGAAGAGTTGTAAGGAGAAGTCTGGGAACTTTTGACCTGTGAGTCTCACTTTGGTGGTGGGGAGATTCAGATTCAGAATCCCTAAAGTGTGGAAACAGGCCCTTCAGCCTAACAAGTCTACACTGACCCTCCGAAGAGTAACCCACTGAGATCCATTCCCCTACCCTATATTTACCCCTGACTAATGCACCTAATATTCATATCCCTGAAAACTATGGGCAATTTAGCACATCTAACCTGCACATCTTTGGACTGTGGGAGGAAACTGGAGCAACTGGAGGAAACCCACACAGACACTGGGAGAACGTGAAAACTCCACACAGATAGTCGCCCAAGACTGGAATTGAACCTGGTCCCTGGCACTGTTGAGGTAGCAGTGCTAACCACTGAGCCACCGTGCTGCCCCTGTTATTGGAAATGATTCTGAAAGATAGGAGATATATGCATTTGGACAAGCAGAGACCAATAGGGGTAGTCAGCATGGTTTTATGCAAGGGAAATCAAGAGGATTGATAGACATTGTTTACTTGGACTTTAGTAAAGCCTTTGATAAGATTCTGCATGGTAGACTAACTAGTAAAGTTAGATCACACAGGATTCACAGTGAACTTCCAATTGGATACAAAATTGCCATAACAGCAGGAGACAGAATGATGGTGGAGGGTTGTTTTTCGTACTGGATGCCTGTGACCAACAGTATTCCACGGGAATTGATGCTGGGTCCACTTTTGTTTGGCATTTACGTAAATGGTTGAGATGGAAATATAGAAAGCATGGTTAGTATGTTTGTGGATAACACCAAGATTATTGGTAGAATGGACAATGAAAAATGTCCTGGATTAGTGGTGCTGGAAGAGCACAGCAGTTCAGGCAGTATCCAAGGAGCTTCGAAATCGACATTATAATGTTGTCTAAAATTACAAAGAGATCTTGATCATTTGGGTCAATGGGCTGAAGAGTGGCAAATGGAGTTTAGTTTGGATAAGTGTGAGGTATTGCATTTTGGTAAAACGAACAAAGGCAAGACATACACAATTAAAGATAGGGCCTGAGAAACCGAGAAACCTGGCATGCTTGGTGGGCAGCATGGTGGCACAGTGGTTAGCATTGCTGCCTCACAGCGCCAGAGACCCGGGTTCAATTCCCGCCTCAGGCGACTGACTGTGTGGAGTTTGCACATTCTCCCCGTGTCTGTGTGGGTTTCCTCCAAAGACGTGCAGGTTAGGTGAATTGACCATGCTAAATTGCCCGTAGTGTTAGGTAAGGGGTAAATGTATGGGTATGGTGGGTTGCGCTTCGGCGGGTCGGTGTGGACTTGTTGGGCCGAAGGGCCTGTTTCCACACTGTAAAGTAATCTAATCTTGTCTTCATTGCTCAGTCCTTTGAGTTGGGAGGTCATGTTGAAGGTGTACAGGACATTGAGGCCTCTTCTGATGTGTCCAGTTCTGGTCTCCCTGTTCAAGGAAGGATATTATTAAGATGAAGAGTGTTCAGAAGATGTTACCAGGATATTGCCAGAACTGGGGTTATATGTGCGCACATCATTGAATGCAGAAGGGTTAGTAATGTATTTGGAATCTTGGGTTTCATAAATATTTACGTAGAGTTCGAAAACCTGAATGTTATTGTGAACCTTGATCAACTTGAACTGAATTAATCATGGCTTTCAGAGGGGTTTTGGGTAATTATCTGGAGTTAATTCAGTGCCACTGGGAACCAACAGGAATGCTAGTCAGAAACTCATACAACACAGAGATCTTTCAGTCCATGCCGACCAAGTTTCCCAAAATAAACTAGTTCCCTTTTGCCTGCATTTGGCCCATATCCCTCTAAATCTTTCCTACTCATGTACCTGTCCAAATGTCTTTTAAATGTTGTAACTGTACCTCCATCAACCACTTCCTTTGATAGAACGTGATTTGTATATGGAATGAACTATGTGGAAAAGTTGCCTATCGGGTCCCTTTTTAAATTTTTCTCCTCTCACTTCAAAAATTGAGAGTAGCTGAATTATTCTGAGAGTCCTGGCATGGATACAGTGGGTCAATTGGCTTCTTTCTCCTGTAGCCATTCTGTTTTTCTGTGAAATAAATACTTGGAAATCAGGATGTAAATTTGAGAATTAGTTAATCTGTTACGCGACAACAGCAATGCAACAAAATCACAGAATTGAAGGCAATTTGCTAAAGCTTACTATCAACAATAAAATGTATATGCAATTTCTTAGCATAATAAATCCTAGTAAATTTTGAGAAGATTTGTAGCTCAGATTGAGGTTCTGGATGTAAGTTTGCTCGCTGAGCTGGAGTTTTCAGACATTTCGTCGCCATACTAGGTAACATCTTCAGTGAATCTCTGGATGAAGCACCTGTGGCGATGTCCACTTTCTATTTATATGATGCGATTAGACATGAGTTAGGAAGCATGGATTGGGAGCAATTGTTCCATTGTAAAGGCACTATAGACATGTGGAGACTGTTTAAGGAAGAGTTGTTGCAAGTGATGAATAAATATGTCCCTCTGAGACAGGCAAGAAGTGGTAAGATAAAGGAACCTTGGATGACGAGAGCGGTGGAGCTTCTCGTCAAAAGGAAAAAGGTAGCTTACATAAGGTGGAGGAAGCTAGGGTCAAGCTCAGCTCTACAGGATTACAGGCAGGCGAGGAAGGAGCTCAAAAATGGTCTGAGGAGAGCCAGGAGGGGGCAGGAGAAAGGCTTGGCAGAACGGATTAGGGAGAACACAAAGGCATTTTACACTTGTGTGAGGAATAAGAGAATGGTCAAAGAAAGAGTAACGCCGATCAGGGATAGCATAGGGAATTTGTGTGTGGAGTCTGAGGAGGTAGGGGAAGCCCTAAATGAGTTTTTTGCTTCTGTCTTTACGAAAGAAATGAACTTTGTACTGAATGAAACCTTTGAAGAGCAAGTGTGCATGCTGAAATGGAGAGAGATAGAGGAAGCTGATGTGCTGAAAATTTTGTCAAACATTAAGATCGACAAGTCGCCAGGCCCGGACCACATTTGTCCTTGGCTGCTTTGAGAAACGAGAAATGCAATTGCTTCGCCACTTGCGAAGATCTTTGCATCCTCACTCTCCACTGGAGTCGTACCTGAGGACTGGAGAGAGGCAAATGTAATTCCTCTCTTCAAGAAAGGAAATAGGGAAATCCCCAGCAATTACAGACCAGTAAGTCTCACGTCTGTCGTCTGCAAGGTGTTAGAAAGGATTCTGAGGGATAGGATTTATGACCATCTGGAAGAGCATGGCTTGATTAAATGCAGTCAACACGGCTTTGTGAGGGGCAGGTCATGCCTCACAAACCTTAACGAGTTCTTTGAGGATGTGACTAGAATAGTTGATGAGGGTCGAGCTGTGGATATGGTGTATATGGACTTCAGCAAGGCATTTGATAAGGTTCCCCATGTTAGGCTCATTCAGAAGGTCAGGAGGAATGGGATTCAGGGGAACATAGCTGTCTGGATACAGAATTGGCTGGCCAACAGAAGACAGCAAGTGGTAGTAGAAGGAAAATATTCTGCTTGGAAGTCTGTGGTGAGTGGTGTTCCACAGGGCTCTGTCCTTGAGCCTCTATTGTTTGTAATTTTTATTAATGACTTGGATGAGGGGATTGAAGGATGGGACAGCATGTTTGCAGATGACACAAAGGTTGGAGGTGTCGTTGACCGTATAGAGGGCTGTTGTAGGCTGCAGCGGGACATTGACAGATGCAGAGATGGGCTGAGAGGTGGCAGATGGAGTTCAATCTGGATAAATGCGAGGTGATGCATTTTGGAAGGTCGAATTTGAAAGCTGAGTACAGGATTAAGGATAGGATTCTTGGTAGTGTGGAGGAACAGAGGGATCTTGGTGTGCAGGTACATGGATCCCTTAAAATGGCCACCCAAGTGGACAGGGTTGTTAAGAAAGCATATGGTGTTTTGGCTTTCATTAACAGGGGTATTGAGTTTAAGAGTCGTGAGATCTTGTTGCAGCTCTATAAAACTTTGGTTAGACTGCACTTGGAATACTGCGTCCAGTTCTGGTCGCCCTATTATAAGAAAGATGTGGATGCTTTGGAGCGGGTTCAGAGGAGGTTTACCAGGATGCTGTCTGGACTGGAGGGCTTATCTTATAAGGAGAGGTTGACGGAGTTCGGACTTTTTTCATTGGAGAAAAGGAGGAGGAGAGGGCACCTAACCCTGAGGTATACAAGATAATGAGAGGCTTAGATAGTCTCTGGCTATCGATTCTATTTCCCAGGGCAGAAATGACTAACACGAGGGGTCATAGTTTTAAGCTGGTTGGAGGAAAGTATAGAGGGGATGTCAGAGGCGGGTTCTTTACACAGAGAGTTGTGAGAGCATGGAATGCGTTGTCAGCAGCAGTTGTGGAGGCAGAGTCACTGGGGACATTTAAGAGACTCCTCGACATGCATATGGTCACAGAAATTTGAGGGTGCATACATGAGGATCAGTGGTCTGCACAACATCGTGGGCTGAAGGGCCTGTTCTGTGCTGTACTGTTCTACGTTCTATGTTTGGTTTTCCTTGGATTAGTAATGGCATTTCCTGCGGTAATGTCATTTCCTTTGGTGATGTCATTTTCTGTTCTTTTTCTCGGGGGTGGGGGGGTGGTACATGGGATCCAAGTCAATGTGTTTGTTGATAGAGTTACAGTTGGAATGCCATGCTTCTAGGAATTCTCATGCGTCTCTCTGTTTGACTTGTGTTGACTAGGATGGATGTGTTGTCCCAAAGTGGCGCCCTTCCTCATCGTATATGTAAGGATACTAGTGAGTGTGCATCATGTCTTTTAGTGGCTAGTTGATGTTCATGTATCCTGGTGGCTAGTTTTCTGCCTGTTTGTCCAATGTATATTTGTTAAGAGTTCTTGCAAGGTATTTTGTAAATGACATTAGTTTTGCTTGTTGTCTGTATGGGGTCTTTTCAAGTTCATTAGCTGCTGTTTTAGTGTGTTGGTGGGTTTATGGGCTACCATGATGCCAAAGAGTCTGAGTAGTCTGACAGTAATTTCTGAGATGTCTTGTGATGTAGTGGAGCGTGGCTAAGGGTTTCTGGATGTGTTTTGTCTGCTTGTTTGATACTATACAGAACGCAAGCAAAACTAATGTAACTTATGAAATACCTTGCAAGAACTGTAACAAACATACATTGGACAAGCCGGCAGAAAAGTAGCCACCAGGATACATGAACATCAATTAGCCACTAAAAGACATGACCCACTCTAACTAGTATCCTTACATACGGATGAAGAAGGGCACCACTTTGGCTAAGACAAGACATCCATCCTAGGGCAAGTCAAACAGAGACGCACAAGAAATCTTAAAAGCATGGCATTCTAACTGGAGCTCTATCAACAAACCCATTGACTTGGATTCCATTTACCACCCCCTGAGAAAAGGAACAGGAAATTACATCACCAACCCAAGGAAACCCAAACATAGAAAGTGGGCTACGCCACCAGTGCTTCATCCAGAGGCTCACAGAAGATGTTATGTGTATGGTGATGGAACGTCTGGAAACAAACCTTCCAGCTCAGCAACCAAACCTACATCCGGATAATAAACTCCTCCACAGCACTCCGGAGATCAGTTTTAACAAAAAACTGAGCCAGAGAGGGAGTTACTGACCAAAACCATGGTAACTGATTGATTAGTTTAATGCCAGGTCACATGGGAGCAAGAGACATGATGGTACATGGGTTTGGGAAGGAAATTTTAGAGCTTAGCTTTGGGTACCTGAAGGCATGGTACTAAGATGAAAGTTTATATTTTTGGGGACTTTGTTTCTGTAGTAGAGAAGAATGCATTTTTGGTTTTCTGTGCCACAGAGATGACTTGTTTATTTGACATGTCAGAATCCTTTTATTCAAGAGTGGGTCAAAGTAATTTTTGTTTGAAAATGTTGCTAAGTTTCAGAGAGAAGCAGGTGGAGATGGAGCACAAACATGAATTTCTTTTTCGTTAAAGGTTCAATATGAGCAAATTAGTCTTTGTCGATGTCTTTCAGGAAGACACAGTAATGAAGAGAATCCTATCTAGTGAATGTGCACTGAAAAAACACTGATTGGAGCCTTGTCGGTTTATTAAGAAATTTTAAAGAGAAAAATAGGAATGAGACCGCTGGGATTAAGTGTCTGTAAATATTTTGCAGGGAAAACTGGTTGAATTTTTAATTGTTTAAGATGATATTCTTTCCAAATTGTTGTATATAGCCATAGGTTTTGTTCCTTTTCATTGCATAATAAATTTAGTTCTCTTTTTAAAGTACATTGGCAGTCATATTTGAATATGTCCAGTGATTGATCACCACATCAAGCAAATTGAAAAAGTGAAGTCTTACTCACCAGAATTACTATCAGCTGGGATCATAATATTGCAATGCTGAAAATGAGTTGCTGGAAAAGCGATTCTCCTGCTCCTTGGATGCTGCCTGACCTGCTGCGCTTTTCCAGCAACACATTTTCAGCTCTGATCTCCAGCATCTGCAGTCCTCACTTTCTCCTCATAATATTGCAATACCAGGA
This sequence comes from Chiloscyllium plagiosum, assembly GCF_037043375.1. NCBI lineage: Eukaryota > Metazoa > Chordata > Chondrichthyes > Orectolobiformes > Hemiscylliidae > Chiloscyllium > Chiloscyllium plagiosum. The sequence continues at coordinate 61,555,879 of NW_028270157.1, read as the reverse complement.
CATAGTTCTCGTAAGGGTGAGACCTGAGCAAGAATGCAAAGAAAGAAAGATCTGCAAACTTGAATCAGGAAGTGCAACAGTAGTTCAGGCTAACGGGTACAGCAGCGGAGCAGACTAGGCTAGAGGAACACAGGCAAAAATTGAAAGAGCGATTCTGGAGTGAAGTCGAGTCTGATCAGAGAGGGGGGAGAGAGACAGTACTCAATGGAACTAAGTTCAATGTTGAGGGAAGGATCGAAGGTAAGGAGCTGGAATAGTTGAATTTGGATTGCAGTCTCATCTTTGATGTCATACATTTTTATTCTGATCAATTTGTTTAGTGGTCGAGTACATTGAATTATAGCAGGAAATCCCTGCCCTTTCAAATGGATATCTGACGCCTTGGTTGGGTGCTCCAAGATACTACAATCATGTGACTACATGTGCAGGAAATGTCTTCAGCTGGACAAGTTTGAGCTTTGGATTTCAGAATTTGAGTGGTAACTGGAGACAATACAATGCATCCACAAGACAGAGAATTTTGTGAATGATATGTTTCTGGAAGTGGTCACAATCCAGCTGAAGGGTGAGCAGATTGAGATGGGATTGATGACTACTAGAGTGTGCAGGAGTCCCCTCCATACATCTCACTTTCCAACTATTTAGGTCTGAATGCTGTCGAGGATGATGATTCCTTTGAAGAATGCAACTTGAGGCAATATTAAAGTGACTCAAATATCGTAGTTGTGGGTGTGGTCGCTGAGCTGGGAAGTTGATTTGCAGGTGTTTTGTCCCCTGTTTAGGTAACGTGTTCAGTGCTTTGGAGCCTCTTAGGAAACACTGCTGTACCGTGTCTTCTGGAATTTATTTTGTTCCATTCCTGCTGCTTCTGGTTGCAGGTTTTGGTTGATTGCTGTAGTAGCCATGGAGTCTGTGGATGAGTGCCATGCTTCTAGAAATTCTCCGGCTGTCCTCTATTTCGCTTGACCTATGATCGTTGTTTTGTCCCAGTCGAATTTGTGGTCCTTGTCATCTGTGTCTGTTGCTGTTAGGAACAACTGGTTATTGCATTCAGTGGCTATTTGTGGATGCCGATTGCTAGTTGTCTGCCTGTTTGTCCTCTGTAGTGTTGCGTGCATTCTAAAAGAACCTATACCTATCATGTGCAAGACAAACATAATTTACAAGATTCCCTGCAAAGACTATATGCAGCATTGTCGGATAAACAGGCAGACAACTAGCAATTTGCATTCACGAGCACCAATGAGCCACTAAACGCCATGACAGCTGTTCCTGGTAGCCGCATGCACAGGTGACAAGGACTACAAATTTGATTGGGACAACACAACGATCTCAGTACAAGCTAAACAGAGGACAGCCAGAGAATTTCTAGAAGTGTGGCACTCCTCCACGGAGTCCATTAAACATGTAGACCTAGACCCAATATACTAGCTATTACAAGGAGCAACTGGAAGTAGCAGGAACGGAACCAAATAAATTCCAGAAGAGAGTACAACAGAGCTTCACAGGAGGCTCCAAAGCACTGAAGATGTGACCTTGACGAGACAAAATGTCTGCAAATCCATTTCCCAGCTTGGCGAACGTACCCAAAACTACGACAACCGGCATGTGAGCTAGAAATCTTTATGCAAACCTTGACTCAACTATAAAAGGGAGCAGGCAGAATATTAGGAAAGCAATAGTGGTGTGAAATTCTTTAAATGTCAATTTCCCCAAACTAGAGTCATAAGAGCTGTACAGACCCTTTGGTCCAACTCGTCCATGCTGACCAGATATCATAAATTAATCTAGTCCTATTTTCCAGCATTTGGCCCATGTCCCTCTAAACCCTTTTTATTCATATACCCATCCAGATGCCTTTTTAAATGTTGTAATTGTACCAGCCTCTGCCACTTTCCTCTGGCATCTCATTCCATACACACACCACCCTCTGTGTGGAAAAAGTTGCCACTTACGTCTCTATTAAATCTTTCCTGTGCCACTTAAACCTATGCCCTCTAGTTTCAGGCTGCCGGTGCCAGGGAAACCCTATTCAGGTTTGCAGATCCATTGTGCCTTTCTATTTACCCTATCCGTACCCCTCATGATTTTATAATCCTTTATAAGGTCATCCCTCTACCTCCAATCTCCAGGGAAAATAGCTGCAGTCTATTCAGTCTGTTCCGATAGCTCAAACCCTCTAACTCTGGCAACGTTCTTTGTAAACTTTTTCTGAACCCTTTCAACTTTCACAACATCCTCCCTATAGCATGGTAACCAGAATTACACACAGCATTCCAAAAATGGCCTAACCAATGTCCTGTACAGCTGCAACTTATTCCCCCAATTCCTATACTCAATGCACTAACCAATAAAGGAGAGCATACCAATGCCGCCTTTACTGTCCTATCTACGTGTGACTACATTTTCAAGGAACTATGAACCTGCACTCCAAGGTGTCTTTGTTCAGCAACACTCCCTAGGACCTTACCATTTTAAGTATATATGTCCAGCCCTGATTTGCCTTTCCAAAATACAGCACCTCATGTTTATCTAAGTTAAACTCCACCTGCCACTCCTCAGCCCATTGGCTGATCAAGATCCCGTTGTACACTGTCTGCTACACCTCCAATTTTGGAGCAATCTTACTGCCATACCTTCAATGTTCACACTGAAGTCATTTATATAAATGACGAAAAGCAGCGGGCCCAGCACTGATCCTTGTACTACACCATTTATTACAGGCCTCCAGTCTGAAAAACAACCCTTCACCATCACCCTCTGTCTGCTACCTTTTTGAGCCAGTTCTGTATCCAAATGGCTAGTTCTCCCTGTATTCATGTGATCTAACTTTGTTAACTAGCCGAGCACGAAGAAGTTTGTCAAATGTCTTCCTGAATTCCATATCGATCACGTCCACCACTCTGCCCTCATCTATCCTCTTTTGTTACTTCAAAACACTAATTCATGTTAATGAGACATGATTTTCCACACACCAAGCCATGTTGACAAACCATAATAAGTCCTTGCCTTTCCAAATACAAATAAATCCTCCAATTTCCTCCAACGTTTTGCCCACCAGCAACGTCAGGATCACCAGTCTATTGTTCCCTGGCTTTTCCTTACTACCATTCTTAAATAGTGGAGCCAGATTAGCCAATCTCCAGTCTTGTGGCACCTCACTTGTGGCTATTGATGATACAAATACAAGGGCCCAGCAATCACTTCCTAGCTTCCCACAGGTTTTAGGGTATACTTGATCAGGTCCAAGGGATTTATCCACTTTTACACATTTTAAGACGTCCAGCACCACCACCTTTGTGATATGGGCATTTTTCAAGATGTCGCTATTTATTTCCCCACTTTCTGTATCTTCCACATCCTCCTCCACAGTAAACACTGATGCAAAATACTCATTTAGTATCTCCCCCATCTCTTGCAGTTCCACACATAGGCAACCTTGCTGATCTTAAAGGTGCCCAATTCTCTCCCTATTTACCCTTTTGTCCTTTTAATATATTTTAAAAAGTCCCTTTTAGATTCTTCTTAACCCTATTTGTCAAAGCTATCTCATGTCCCTTTTTGCCCTCCTGATTTCTCTTTTAAGTGTACTCCTATTGCCTTTATACTCTACTAAGGATTCACTCCATCTCTGCTGTCTATGCCTGGCATTTGCTTCCTTTTTAACCAAAATCTCAATTTCTGTAGTCATCCCTCATTCCCGACACCTATCAGCCTCGCTGTTCACCCTAACAGGAATATAGTGTCTCTGGACTCTCGTTATCTTATTTCTGAAGGCTTCCTATTTTCCAGCCATCCCTTTACCTGCGAACATCCACCTGCAATTCGCGGGAACTGTAAAACCTGCGCCCACACCTCCTCCCTCACCTCCATCCAAGGCCCCAAAGGAGCTTTCCACATCCATCAAAGTTTTACTTGCACATCCACTAATATCATCTATTGTATCCGTTGCTCCCGATGCGGTCTCCTCTACATTGGGGAGACTGGACGCCTCCTAGCAGAGCGCTTTAGGGAACATCTCCGAGACACCCGCACCAATCAACCACATCGCCCAGTGGCTCAACATTTCAACTCCCCCTCCCACTCTGCCGAGGATATGGAGGTGCTGGGCCTCCTCCACCGCCGCTCCCTCACCACCAGACGCCTGGAGGAAGAACGCCTCATCTTCCGCCTCGGAACACTTCAACCCCAGGGCATCAATGTGGATTTTAACAGTTTCCTCATTTCCCCTTCCCCCACCTCATCCTAGCTTCTAACCTCCAGAAACTCGATCCCCTGACCTGTCCGGACTTGTCCGACCTGCCCAGCTCCTTTTCCACCTATCCACTCCACCCTCTCCTCCCTGACCTATCACCTTCATCTCCTTCCCCACTGACCTATTGTACTCTATGCCACTCTCTCCCACCCCCACCCTCCTCTAGCTTATCTCTCCATGCTTCAGGCTCTCTGCCTTTATTCCTGATGAAGGGCTTTTGCCCGAAACGTCGATTTTGCCTGTCCTCGGATGCTGCCTGAATTGCTGTGCTCTTCCAGCACCACTGATCCAGATCTGGTTTCCAGCATCTGCAGTCATTGTTTTTACCTCTTTGAAAGGTCTTGCCTAATACCATCAAAATTGACCTTCCTCCAATTTAGAATATTAACTTTTGGATTCAGTGCATCTTTTTCCATCACTATTTTAAAACTAATAGAATTATGTTCACTGACCCCAATGTGTTCCCCCACTGACACCTTGGTCACCTGCTCTGCCTTATTTCCTGAGAGTAGGTCAAGTGTTGCACTTTCTCATGTACTTCTCATTGATATATTGCCTCATTGATTGATTGATTGATTAAAGGGTGTGTGATGTGATAGAGGCTGCACAGTGTTCAGGAGGTAAGGTGACCAGCCAAATCTCTGGTCCATATTCATATCAACATCATGCATGGAAAGAGAGATGATAAGGTCCTGCAAGCAGATTTTAGGGACCTAGAAAAGAGATGAATCCAGGGTGGTCAAAGATAGTAGAGTCATAGAGATGTACAGCGTAGAAACAGACTCTTCGGTCCAACTCATCCATGCTGACGAGATATCCTAAGTTAATCTACTCCCATTTGCCAGCATTTGGCTCATATCCCTGTAAACCCTTCTTATTCTTGTACCTATCCAAATACCTTCTTTAAATGCTGTAATTGTACCAGCCTCCACCACTTCACATGGCAGCTCATTCCATATATGCATCAAAACGTAGCCCCTTGGATCTATTTTAACTCTTGCCCCTCTCACCTTAAACCTATGTCCTCTGGTTTTGGACTCCCCCACAGTAACTTATATATTCATCCCAGGCTTGGGTATTAATGAATATAGAAATTGGAAGGTAGAACAGATAAGTGCCTGACTGGAAAGATGGAGAATCCTTAGGGCTGATTCCCTGTTTAATGGAACCGAAACAATAGAATGGGATATAAATGAACTGGGTCAGAACCATTATCCTTGCAGAGCAGTTTCCTCATGCTGTTGCGGTAATTTTAAACTTGTTTAAGTTGTTAAGGAGATGGGAACATTAGAAAGGAGAAACAAGGTGCACATAAGAGTACTAGAGAGAGATTGCACAAGAAATTGTTGGGTATTATGTGGAAACAGGCTAAGAGGAAATAAATCATGTCTCACAAACTTGATTGAGTTTTTGAAGAAGTACTAAAAAGGATTGAGGGCAGAGCGGTGGACGTGATCTATATGGACTTCGGTAAGGCATTCGGCAAGGTTCCTCATGGGAGACTAGTTAGCGAGGTTAGACCTTATGGAATACAGGGAGAACTAGCCATTTGGATACAGAACTGGCTCAAAAGGTAGAAGACGGAGGGTGGTGATGGAGAGTTGTTTTTCAGATTGGAGGCCTTTAACCAGTGGAGTGCCACACTGATTAGTGCTGGGTCCACTACTATTTGTCATTTATATAAATGATTTGGATGTGAATATAAGAGGTATAGTCATTAAGTTTGCAGATGATACCAAAATTGGAGGTGTAGTGGACAGTGAAGGAGGTTACCTCAGATTACAATGGAATCTTGATCAGGTGGGCTAATGGGCTGAGAATTGGCAGATGGAGTTTAACTTAGATGAATGCGAGATGTTGCATTTGGGAAAGCAAATCTTAGCAGGACTTAAACTTTATGGTAAGGTCCTAGGGAATGTTGCTGAACAAAGAGACCTCGGAGTGCAAGTTCATAGCTCTTTGAAAGTAGAGTCGCAGGTAGATAGGATAGTGAAGAAGGTGTTTAGTATGCTTTCCTTTATTGATCAGAGTACTGAATATTGGAGTTGGGAGATATGTTGTGGATGTACAGGACATTGGTTAGGCCACTGTTGGAATATTGCATGCAATTCTAGTCTCCTTCCTATCGGAAGGATGTTGTGGAACTTGAAAGGGTTCAGAAAAGATTTAGAAGGATGTTCCCAGGGTTAGAGGATTTGAGCTATAGGGAGAGGTTGATTAGGCTGGGGCTATTTTACCTGGAGCACTGGACGCTGTGGGGTGACCTTAGAGGTTTATGAAATCATGAAGGGCATGGATAGGGTAAATAGACAAGGTATTTTCCCTGGCATGGGTGTCCAGAACGAGAGGGCATAGGTTTACGGTGAGAGGGGAATGATATAAAAGAGAGCTAAATGGCAACTTTTTCATGCAGAGGGTGGTACGTGGATGGAATGAGTTGGCTGAGGAAGTGGTGGAGGGTGGGACAATTGCAACATTTAAGAGGCATTTGGATGGGCATATGAATAGGAAGGGTTTGGAGAGATATGGGCCAGGTGCCGGCAAGTGGGATTAGATTGGGTTGGGATATCTGGTTGGCATGGACAAATTGGACTGAAGGGTCTGTTTCTGTGCTGTTCATCTCTGTGACTCCAAAATAACTTGTTAGGTTGCACTGCTTTTCAGTGAACACAAAGCCTGGTAGATAAGGTTGATGAGTTGCAGATGCAAATAACCACATCAAATAATTTAACTTCAGGATTTTAAGATCGTTCCTTATTCCAATCCAACTTCAGGGCCAGGCCCTGTAACTCTTTCTTGAGCAGATCAATGACTGTCCAGATCTGGAAAAGTTAATTACTTTTACTTTCAATTTCTATTCTTCTCCTACCTGATACATTTCCCACTCTTTCCTTCTCTTCTTTTCTTTCTCTATCTCAGTTTTCAAGGACAGCCTGTCTACAAATGAAGTGCTTTTGTCTGAAACGTTGATTTTCCTGCTCCTCGGATGCTGCCTGACATGCTGTGCTTTTCCAGCACCACTCTAATGTCTAGCATTTGCAGTACCCACTTCTGTCTATTATTCATTAGAAGCCCACCAGTTCCCACAGCTACCTCAAGTACACTTCCTCACCGCTGGATTCCAGTAATTATTTCCATTCAGTTCTCCCATTTTCTTTTACGTTCTTTCTAAAGGGTCTACCTTCCACAATTGTATTTCTGATATGCCATTTTTTTTTTCTGAGGATGCCTCCACTGTGTTTGAAGGGGAGGATTATCGGTATGTGACTCATTCCACACTTCTGTCTTCACCCCTTCCCCTTCCTCTAAGAACCAAAGTGGGCTTTCACTTGTCTTCACTGTCCATCCCACCAACTTCCATATTCAAAGGTCCATTCTTGCCACCTCCAGCATGATCCCACAACCAATTACATCTTCCACTCCCCAGTTAGCATTCCAAAGGGAAGGACCCCCTGTGACACCCTGGGCTACTTCTATCACTTTCAGCACTTCGCACCCTCCCACAGCATCTTCCTGTACAATCACAGGTGGTGAACACTTGCTCTTTCATCTCCCTTCTCAATGTCCAAGATCATATGGCACTTCTGCCAGGTGAACCCGCAGTTTATATGTATTTTTTTTCACTCTATACTGAATCTGCTTGTTGCAATATTTTCTCCATCACACAGTGAACCTGGACTTGGTAACTTCTTCACAGTACATCTCTGTTCAAACCGCAGACGTGACTTCAACTTTTTGTTTGTTTGCTATTTCAGTGCATGACACACCATCTTGCTCTCATTTCTCTCCTTGATCTGCTGCAGTATTCCAGTGAAGCCCAATGCAAGCTGGAAGGCGAGCATTTTTTTTAGATTAGATTGCTTAGTGTGGAAACAGGCCCTTCGGCCCAACAAGTCCACACCGACCCGCCGAAGCGCAACCCACCCATACCCCTACATTTACCCCTTACCTAACACTACGGGCAATTTAGCATGGCCAATTCACCTAACCTGCACATTTTTGGACTGTGGGAGGAAACCGGAGCACCCGGAGGAAACCCACGCAGACACGGGGAGAATGTGCAAACTCCACACAGTCAGTCACCTGAGGTGGGAATTGAACCCGGGTCTCTGGCGCTGTGAGACAGCAATGCTAACCACTGTGCCACCGTGCCGCCACAGCTTTCTCAACTTCATACTGAGTTTAACAACTGCAGACTGAACTGTCCTTCAATTTGATTTGCTTTTCCCCAGTATCTGTACCTTGTTTTCATGTTTTTGTTTTCAGAACTGACCTTTTATTCTGCTAATCTACTCTGAATCAATGCCTTGTTCTTTAATTAAAGCTGTTACCATTAACTTTAGTTCTGTTGTTCCATTGATCTTCATTTCCCCAAATGTTTTTAATGTTTTCCTGGGCTTTCCTTTTGTTTTGTTTACTTGCTCTTTTTCTATAAAACCTATGACATTTTCCCTTGAGTATATTTCTGATAGAGTAGCATTGAAGTGGAAACATCAACTCTGTTTCTTTCTCCCCAGATGCCGGCCAGACCTATTGAGTTTCTCCACTATGTTTTGCTTTTATTTCACGAATCCAGTATTTGTGGGATTTTGCTTTTTATATGAATAATTAAGTCTGTTAGCTTGCTTGGGGAGGTGGTGATTTAAGTTCCCAGTTTAATTGACGGAACCATGAGGATAGACATATGTTGTGGAGCTTACTTTATATACTTCCAGGGATTGAAGAAATGCTGAATTTTCCCTTGGAATTAAATGCATAGTTTGTGAATGAAACAAGTGTTAACAATGAGGCTTTTCTTGTTTAATTGTTTTAAAATTGTGAATAGTTTATCTTTTTTGTGAAAGTTGTGATTGTTATACAATCCATCTTTATTGGAAATTGTGAACTTTTTTGGCTGTTGCAATCTTGGTTTCTGAAGAAATGAAGCATGCAAAAATGGAGATAGAAAAATTGTAAATGATATTACAATTTAATGCAAAGTATAGAAAGAGAAATAGAATAGATTCTTCATAAGGAAGCAGCTGGAATTACACCACTGAAAAATACAAGTTTGACAGAAAAGATTAAACTGTGCCTCCTGATATCCACTTCAGAAGGGTGCACCCAGCTTATAGCTAAGGATTCCAATAAGCATTTCTTCTTTTGCATATGTCTCAAGTTGAATTTGAATTTTTTATTCTCTACTGAAGTTGCAATCTATCCAATGAGGTTTGGTGCAGTAAATTATGTAATGAATTATAGCCTTGTGTTAATATTGTAGATATCAAATTGTATGTTTTTGTCACCCTTGCAATTCACATTCATCAATTTTTTTGCTTAAATAAGTGAATCATTATTCTGATAGTTAAATTACACAAATTCTGAAGTTCCAAGTAACACATGGACAGTTAAAAAATTATTTGTTTTGTAGTTTAAAATGAGATGGGGATTTGAAAGTGCACTTTTAGTCCTCAACAGACTTCCAAATTCACTCTGGCGTACAAACAACATAGTTATTCAGTGCAAAACAGGATAGCTGGCAGTCGTGTAGTATGTCTCACTAATTCCCTGTCTTTTCCTTCACAGTCAAGCATCGTATATAGAAGGGAATGTGGTCTGAATCACGATCACAATGTGGCGAAAGAAATCAACGGGGTCGCTTGCATCCTGAAAGAACACAACATGCTGTATGTTTATTCATAATAGGTTCTCGTTTTTTTTTCTCCTGTCCTTCCTGCATGAAGTTTTACCATACTTAGTTCAAAACAGTAAATGCTGAAATCTGAGTTCGTTGAGAAGATAATACAGCAACAGCAGATTCCATTCACGCTCATTTATGTTTCTCTCACCCTCTTATCTATGTACAGTTTTACTTTTTTTGTGTTTGGCTGAAATTTGGCTAATTTGGTTTAACTGAGGTTTATGTGCAGATCACACTTCCGCTTATTCTCAGCTTTTCCACAAGCAGTGAATTCCTTTTCCCTCGCTCTGCAGTTATTTGTTCTGTAAGCAAATGTTACAATTTTTAAACATGAAAGCTGCTTTGTACTTAATTCATTTTGCTGGAAAACCCATTTTTGCTCATCACTCACCAAGTCATATGTGGTCTGCCCTGTCTGAGCATGTCTTCCAAATCCCAAACATTTTTTGTTTGACCTGTGGCACCTGCTTGATCCCATGTGCCAACTTCTAAGTGTAAGTTAAACAAAACCTGCATTTCTATGTTGTAAATTTGAGACTCATTATGAATGTAAGAGTTGCGGTTCATAACTGAAAATGTTGGTTGACTTGTAACCCAAATATATGTTAGTGTGATTATTGGCAGCAAAAAAAGCATCATCTTATTTACCAGAATCATTATATGACAAAGGTTTTGGGGCATGACTGGGATTGAAAATTGAAGTGATGTGCAAGCAGATTGCTATGTACAGAACCTAAATGCTATCTTAAGCTATAGAAAATGGAGATCACAAACCCAAAACATTTACTCACGTAGCAGTTCAGTTGTGACGAGCTTCAAATGTTATGTTAGTGTCAATGGAAAGTTTTGTTATATGGCTAGTTTTCAGCTGGCACAACAGTGTTGCCTTTTCGGAAAATTGTTGCCTGAAGAAACCAGAGAAGGGCTATAAATGTGTTACATTGTACAGCATTGATCCACAAAGCATTCCACATTGTGACTGTTCTCATTTTTAACCAATTTTTCATGGGATCTTGGAGGAAAAGTAGACCAGTAGGCCCTTTAAATCTGCTTCCCTTGCAATGAGAATACTTAAAACCTGGTTTCCCTGTCCTTAAGATGAGGCCTTAATTTCTGATGACAGTTTCAGGGCTTTTGTGAGGAATGTGAGTGAGTCGGACTGAATTTCCCAGTTCTGTCAAGTAGCGTCCTGCCATTCCACTTTGGATTAAATGTTTGGTTACTCAAATAACAAAGCTAGTTAATTAACTATTGTTCTATAAGTTTAGATCAGTAAGTCAGAATTTTTAAATAAGTAAGGTTTTCTTTTAATTTATTTTCTTTATTTAATGTGTACTCCTGTGTATTGTCGTAGGGAAAATTACTTTTTAAAATCTGTGGCACTCTAATGTTACTATGGTGTTCTGCCACAAATATTTTGAACCTTTTTCTCCTAGGAATCTGCAGATTTTCAAAGAACGGTGCAAGTGATGTCAAGGAGGCAGGATTATGATCGTTGTGGTGATGGAGGAAGAGGTGGCAGCACTGGCCGTGAATATAATTATTACAGCCATTCAGAGGAGTATCGAGGGTACTCTGCTGACAACCGTGATTATGGACATGGTCGACGGTTTGGTCCTTCACTTAAAACTGGCTCCTGGGTAAACATAACCTTTCTTCCCCCCTCCTCAGTTTTTTGCAAAGCAAATCATTTTAAATTATGCAGTAACTGCAATTTGTTTAGAAGTTATAGTTTCTGTGATTTTGATTGGATGGCATGCATCTGCAGTATTTGTCATGTAAAAGATGAACAAACATTACCGTTTCTTTTTACCCTGCTTATTTTGAGTTATTAGAACAATCAGCAACAGATTTCAGCCTCTCTTTCACTGTTTCCTTAATTTCTTATTTGTCTGTCCTCTATTTTTTACATTATGTTAATGATTGAAGTTCAAAAGTACTTTTTGCGAAGATGAAAGGATTTGTGTTACTGTTCCTTTCCAGGTTTGATTTTTCATAATTGGTAACTTTATATTGATTGCCAAGATATTGGTTTAGAGGAAACCAATTTGGTTTTAAGAGTTCCCTGACCAATTCCATTGACTTGGAAATCTTTTGTATCGCCAGTCAACTATTAAAACTTCTAATTTGCTTCTCGTAACTGGGTACATATGCAGCAGTAATTCTAAAATTGCTACCTGAGAAGTTCTACTTTTTACTGTGTAACACTGAATTTGCAAGACACTTATTCTAATCTTTGTAATGTAGGTATTTTATGTCAACTAAGGCTTACGTGGTATGCTGGAAATTTAAGCCCTGCTATTCCTGGAGTCTTACAACAACTAAAGATTTTTATAAAGTGAAGATTTCTCAATATTCCTGACTCTCAGACTCCAGTTGACAACACAGACTAGGTTTCTATACTTTACAAAAATTGCTGTTTATCACAGTAATTATACTCTCGAGCTAAGGGTAAACAATTAGAAACTGTCAGCACATAATATTATTATTAAAACTCTTAATATTTTTATTGGAACCCCTTGCGTACATGCATGCACTTGTATACACACAGCAAAAATGGGTGTTATGGAGAGGAAAGACTTGGTAGTTCAGTGGTCCCAATTCACAGGGTTGCTGTGTTAATTCTTGTGCTGGTCAGAACACTGGTTCACTATTTTCTTTCCGAGTCTTTCACTAGTTTTCAGGAAGCTCAGGGGATCCATTTATAATTATAAAAGATTCTATTTTAAGTTTAAAAAGTCAAAGCTTGTAGCAACTGCTGAAGGAAAATTAAACCGATTTTACTTTGGGCTTTAAGTAATTTTTACTGCAAAGAAAAGACAGAGCTCCTGAGATAGTGGAGGTTTGAAGACCTCACCTACCCTGTTCAGAACCCCAACTTGTGTAGTTGTGGGTTGGCAGAAAGCTTTTGTTATTGGTCTGTAGACTAGTGACTATCCATCGGTTGCTTGTTGGCAACCAAGTTCCATTTGTACCCAACCCTTTGGCTCCAACTCATCTGTAAGCTATACTTCAATTACTGCTTGAACAAGCAGCTGTGTAAACAATTCTAGCAATGAGTGTTAGGGTTACTTGCTTTCAAAATATCCAGCAATCATCCAATATTCCTTAGTTTTTGGAACTAATTCAAAAAATTTCAGTTCACAATCAAAACCATAGAAGAATGAGGCGCTATCTTCACAGCACTTAATGTTTCCCTTCAGAATTGTCTCCACTGGTTAAATTGTTTTCCTTGCCCTAGCAGCTAGGAAACAGCAATTCATTCTGAGCTCACTATCACACCTGGAAAAATCGCACACTGTTCCTCTAATGTAAGAATCTCTGATAACACCTCAATTTATCTGTACAAAGTCATAAACAACATGGCATTGTAGAATAACATCAAGTGAGTGAGTGTTTGTCTTCACCTGCAGCATAGGTATTCTCCACTATGCACCTATCAGAGCCCCGAGAATTCCTGTTGAGCATTTATCCTTGTACTTCTCACCTCTCTGTGAATTACCATGCAGTTTCTTCCCTTCAACTAGACATAAACGTTGAGGTGAAGCAAAATATGTTCCATTAGCTCTTTCTCCCATAGTGCAGAATAACTTTGTTTCTTCAGCTCAAATGAGCCTGACTGGAGACCATTCTTATTTATTAGGGTTGATCTAAACACTGCTGTAATTCCCACATGTTTGAAAGATTAATTGCCCACCCAGTCCTTCCACTTTTCAAGGTGGAAGTGGGCAGTTTTGCAACATAGTTAATCTTATTATTTTTAACTTCCTATTTGGCACAAACCTGTTTTGACTGTGACTAAAATTCCCCTCAATGTATATCATTCTGTTTAATTTATTTTAAGTTCTGGTAGTGAGGTTCTAAATTTTTGTCAATATTTTTTTTTTGCATAAAATGCACCCAGGATGATGAAAATTCCAGATGGCCCAGAGAGGATCACTCAGAAAATAGACCGTCCGATTATAGGTAGGTGAAGACAGTTATGCTTACATGGATTTATTGTCCTTTGGAACAATGCTAGAAGAACAATAAATTGATTTAAAGTGCTATACATGTGAACTATTAATTATCTGAAATATATATATTGTTTTGGACTTTGATAAGCCTTGTCTTCATCTTTTTTTTTCAATTAAATCGTTATAGATTTTCTTCTTTCCAAAATTTGGAAATGGTATATAAAAGTGCTCTATTTGTTTCACTGCAAAGGGCAATCCAAATTAAAAGTTGATGTTACTAAACAAAAATTATATGTTGGGAATGGTTGTTCAATTTGTTTCTTGCTTGAACAACTTGTGTTGCAGGTGGACCAAAACCCTGGATTTCTCAAAAATTACAATCCCAGTGGGTATCAGTAACTTTTAAAGAGTTCTGAATACTTGAACAACTGATCAAAAAATTAATGACAAAATTCAGATTTTGAGTTTACTAAAATCAACGTTGACCAAGCATTACTTAGTCGACAACTAAGCCACAGAAAATACATATATAAATAAACTGATGTAACTGAAATCCCCATGTCATGTTCATACCTTTATGGTGCATTTTTTTTTTGTGCAGACCTGCAGCCTTATAGTTAGCATCCTGTTCCGTTTTGGCATTTCAGCTGGCTCCCTTCTCCTTGCCACCTCAGGGTAAATTTTACTTTTCAAAGCCCCATCACTCATCACACTGATTTCCACAAGCAAGGCACCCTCTGGTGACTATTTGGTTCATAAATCTTCCCAAGTTCCACCTGTCCAGATAGAAAACAATTTTGACATTAATGCAAGACTTTTCCCTCTGCCTCTCATAGCATTATCATCTCCTACCCATACTGCTCACTCACCCCTTCAGTTCTTATGGATCCTCACCGAGCAACTACATTGCATGGCACTGTCTCTGGGCAGAGTTCACAACACTTTAATTTAAAAGGAACCATTTAGAACATGACTGTCTAATAAATTCTTTGCATTTTTAGCAATGCTGTGTTGCCAGATGTCTCATACCTGTGTGATATTTTTATTTAATAAATGCAACGAGTTTGGGGAAAAAAAAATTGGAGTTTTTTTATTACTAAATGATATTTGACTGGCTTCCTTCAGTAAGGTGTATAATGTGCAAGATTTAAAAGGTATGAGTATGCAATTTCTGTTGCACTAATGAGTCTTGGAATCCAAAACAATCATGGGTTTAATGACAGTTTGTATTCATTAATTGTTCTAATCATTCTGGAATAGGTTTACTGTGCATTTTGAGTTAAGTGAATAGTTTTGGCTTCTTGTCAGTGTAAGCTGTTTCATATAATTTGGTTATTTTCAAACCAGTGCTTAACTTGTATATCTTCAGCTTTTGACTGATTGCAGAGTAGCTAGAGTTAGCTTTCAAACTCAATTTTGCACTATCATATTTTCCAACCTGAGAGAAATTTAAATTAAAACTTTCATTGTCTACTAAGACTCTGTCAGTTCTTTAATAATATAATAATTGAACTGACATTCGGACCCTAATAACTTGGGATCTCTGGATAGTTTCTCATCTGCATACAAGACCTTCATTATCACTATCAAAAGTGATGTGCAAGTGGCGCAATAAATTGAACCTATTGGGTTTTTCTCCTTTAGTGTGTGTTAATTTCATACCAGAGCAAGTTGTAATTCTATGCTTTTATCATCTTGTGACTTTATCTTGTCAGTAAGACTGTTACTGCAAGAATACAATTCAACTTAGTAATTAGCATAACGTTTACTAAATAGAATTATAGAGATTTAGAGCGAAAACGAAGTCAATCAACCCATTCTTTCAATACTGGTTATATAAGAGAACAGATAAATTGCTATTTCCCTGCTCTTTTTCAATTGTTTTGCAATGTTTTTATTTTCAAGTATATTCAATTTCCTTTTGAATGTTCCTTTCAATACCCTTCCAGGCATTGTATTCAGATCACAAAAATTAACTGTGTATAGCTTTTCAGCTTGTCATGTCCCACTGATCTCTTTGTGAATGATCTTAAATGTGTGTTCTCTGGTGCCAACTCACCTGCAAATAGAAATCAAAACACTGTGTAATTTTGAAAACCTCAATTAAATATCTTCACATTTCCTTACTGTGAGGATAACAATTCCAGCTTCTCCCTTTTCTTCTCATACCTGAAATCTCATGGCGCTAATAGCACTCATGCAATTATTTTCAACATCCTCTTTCAGGTCTAGAACTAGACCTAGATGAGAAATCATTATTTTCCTATCTCTTTTGTGGAAGAGAATTCCAAAGCGACACAACTCTCGGCGAAAAATAATTGTTCTCATTTTGGTCTTAAATTGGATACGCCATATTCTGAACTCGGGACCCCAAGTTCTAGAATCCTCCACAAGAGGAACCGGTGTTTCAATATCCACCTGTCAAAACCCACTGGAGATTTAAACATTTCAAATAAGTTGGCTGTTAATTTCCTAAGGTAACTCAAGCCGGTACAGGCCTAGCTATCCAACCTACCCCTTTCAGGTATCGGCCTAATAAACACTCTCTCAACTGCTTTCTAACACCTTTACGTCCGTCCTTTAAGGAGACCAATTCTGTGTATTGTACTCCAGATGTGGTCTTAACCGCTGGCCAATAAAACTGAAGTATAACCATCCTACTTTTGCATTTGATTTCACTCGCAAGAAATGTAACATCTTATTAGCTTTTCTCGTTACTTGCTATACCTGCACACGAATATTTTGCAACTCCTTCTGTAGCTCTGAAATTTTCATTGTCTCACCTTTTTTAGATATGATCCATACTTTCCATTCTTGCCAAATTGGACAAGTTCATGTTTTTGTGCATTATGCTCCATTTACCAGATCTTTGCCCAGTCACTTAACCAATCAGTAATCCTTTGTAATTTTCTACTGTTATCTTTGCAACTTCCGTTTCTATGTTTCTTCTTTTCATTAACACATTTAAATAAACTTTGATTCCCTTCATCCATGTCATTTATATAAGTTGTAAAAAGCTGAGACCATAGCATCAATCCCGGTAGCACACTACTTCATACATCTTTCTAACCAGGAGATGACGTTTGTGCTGACTGTTTCCTGTTAGCTAGCCAGTTTTCCTTCCATACCGATATGTTACTTCCACACCATTAACTTTTTTATTTTCAGTAATAACCTTTTAGTTTAACAAATGCCTTTAGAAATTCAAGTACAGTACATCTATTGGTTCCCCTTTATCCAATGTGCATGTTACTTCAAATAAACTGGTTAAAATGTATTGCCTTTCACAAAGGCATATTTATTTTGTGTGATTACCATGAATTTTTCAAAGTGCTCTGCTGTACCATTTTTACTCATAGCTTTGAATGTATTCCCTATGACAGATGTTAAGCTAACTGCCTTCATAGTTTTATAGTAATAGAAGTAGGAGTAAGTCATTTGGCCCATCGAGCCTCTCAGCCACTCATGAAGATCATGGCTGATCTATACATCATCTTAACTCCTCCTACCTGCATTATCCCCATAACCTTTAATTCCCCAACCATACAAAAACCCATCCAACTGTGTCTTGAATATATTTAATGAAGCTGCCTCTGCTGCTTCCTTGGACAAAGAATTCCATAGATTCACTACTCTCTGGGAAAAGCAACTCCTCCTCAACTCTGTCCTAAATCTACTCTCCCTAATCTTGAGGCCATATCCCTCATCCTAGTCTCACCCACCAGCGGAAACAACTTGCCTACCTCTGTCTTATCTACCCTTTCAGAATTTTATATGTTTGTATAAGATCCCCATTCTTCTAAATTCTAGCGAGTACGGTCCCAGGCAGCTCAACCTCTCCTTATAGGATAACCCTCCTCATCTCCGGAATCAATCTGGTGAACCTCCTCTGCACTGCCTCCAAACCCACTATATCCTTCCTCAGGTAAGGAGACCAGAACTGCGCACAATACTACTCCAGGTGCAGTCACATTAACACCTTGCACAATTGCAGCAGAATCTCCCTACCCTCAAATTCAATCCCGCCAGCAATGAAAGCCAATATTCCATTTACCTTCCTGATTACCTGTTGCACCTGCAAATCAACTTTTAGCCATTCATGGATGAGCACTCCTAAGTCCCTCTGCATTACAGCATGCTGCAATCTTTCACCATTTAAATAATACTATGACTTACTATTTTTACTTCCAAAGTGGGTAACCTCACTTTTACCAATTTGTGCTCCATCTGCAAGAGCCTTGCCCAAGGACTTAACCTATCTAAATCTCTCTGCAGACTCTCCACATCCTCTGCACAGTTTGCCTTTCCACTCAATTTAGTATCATCAGCAAA
Organism: Chiloscyllium plagiosum; assembly: GCF_037043375.1. Taxonomy (NCBI): domain Eukaryota; kingdom Metazoa; phylum Chordata; class Chondrichthyes; order Orectolobiformes; family Hemiscylliidae; genus Chiloscyllium; species Chiloscyllium plagiosum. The sequence goes on along the minus strand of NW_028270157.1, from coordinate 61,537,656 downwards.
CTTGGATACATTACGCTCAGTCTCCTCTTCCAAATCCTTTATATAAAATCATGAACAGTTGTGTGCTCAACGCAGACCCCTGCGGCACCCTGCTCATCACTGATCTCCAACCGGAGAAACACCCATTTATCCCAACTCTTTGCTTTCTATTGGCTAACCAGTCTCCTATCCATGCTCGTACATTCCCCACAACTCCATGCATTCTTATCTTATGAATGAGTCTTTCATGTGATACCTTATCAAACACCTGCTGGAAATCAAGAATGCAACATCCATCAGTTCCCCTCCATCCACCACACTTGTTACATTCTCAAAGAACTCCAGTAAGGTTGTCAAACACTATCTACCCTTCCTGAATCCATGCAGCGTCTGCCTGACGGAACCCTTTCCATCCAGATGTCTCACTATTTCTTCTTTAATGATAGCCTCCAGTATTTTCCTGACTATAGATGTTAAGTAACTAGCTTATAGTTACCTGCCTTTTGCCTGCACACTTTGTTTTTTAACCAGGAGCATGACATTTGCTGTCTTCCTGCCTGCCGGCACTTGCCCAAAATCTGGTGAATTTTGATAAATTACCACAAATGCATCTACTATAACTTCCACTATTTCTTTCATCATCCTCGGATGCATTCTGTAACAACCAGGGGACTTATCCAACTTTTAGAACCTCAAGTTTGCTCAACACTACCTCTTTAGTGATAACAATTCAATTGAGGTCGTCACCTCCCATCGTATCCATAACATTATTCTTTGGCATGTTAGA